>NW_026892772.1:0-55000 GCF_033815535.1 Pezoporus flaviventris | reverse complement strand
TAGGAGACGTGGTCTTACCTCTCATCAGAGAAGATGTCAAAGTCCCACAGGGAGGCCAGGAAGGACAGGTAAAACCCCGAGTCCTCGTTCAGGAGGTCACCGATCATCTGGACCGCACCTCGGCTCAGGTTCCCTACTTTGATCAAATACTCCTGGAAAAGCCAGGAAGAACACATAGCCTGATGTTATTGTCCCACTGCTTTATATCCCAAGCCATATTCATGCCCTGCTGCCTTGTTCCTGCTCCTGATCAGCTTAAAGCCCAGACCAGAAGCAGCTTCTTGCAGGAGACCAATGACTGATTTGGTTTAGCAGGACAGAACTTTGGGAGATGGATGAACAGGGATTTGTGGCTTTGAGACAGTTGGGCCACATAAAGATGCTCAGTAAATCCTCCCCAGTGCTTGGGGAGACACATGATGGAGGAATATGGTCAATCCGGATGAATTCCCAGATCCTTTCTCCAAGCAGGCATGGTGGGTTAAGAATCAGTAGAGGGGGAATAAACTCAAGCCCCAGACCTTTACCTTGGTGGAGAAGGAGTCGTATTTAGTTAGATACTCCTTGCAGTCTGTATCCTGGAACTTCTTCAAAGCCTGGAGAGGAAACAGTGATGTAGTAATGAGGAAAGCAAGCACATTCTCAAAGTGCTTCCATGGATTCTGTTAGCATTGGCTGGGGTTTGGTGACCCCTGGAGCTGAGTTAGAGATAATGGATCCTGCTGCTTGGGCCTCAGCTTGGGGAAGTTATGGCCTTAATGTGGCATCTTCTGCTTCATCCAAGGCTTGGCGAGTGCTCCAGAGAAGGGAACATGTATAAAGAGGGTTTCAATTAGCTGCCCTTGTTTCTGAATGAGCCTTTCTAAGGCTAAAGGACCCTACTCTTCCTCGGCTCATTGCTGAGTCTTCCTCAACCCATCGTGCAGATGAGGGTCCACCAGGAAACGCCATCAGTGTCTCTTGGATTCCCTTCCCTGTGGGCACGTACCTTGTGCAGTGCTTCCCGGTACAGCTGCTCGGCACTTTTGCCTCTCTCCGATGGCTCCACCGGGTAGTTGAGGATATTGGGGTTCCTGTTCACTTCCTCGGCTCTTACCCGAATGCCATTCACCAAGTACCAAGTGTTCTCATCAGTCTGGATGAAGGGGTTTAGCTTCAGCTCAAACTGCCTGATGAACTCCCGGACCAGCCTGAGAGGTGAGGCACATGGGGACAAATGCTTGCAAACAACCAACCCCAAAACCCAGCCCCTAAAACACAAGGGGCACGAAAGGACGCTTTCCCCTTGAGTATGTCGTTGTAGCCATGTATTGTGTTGGCAGTGCATTGTGACAGCCCCTTCCTCCTGCTGCCCCACACCCATACCCAAGTCCTCATCTCAGACCTCAGCCTTGCTCCTCCAAGCAGGCTGGTTCCTCCCCTGATGATGGCTATGAAGCAGGGCACCTCCTTACCTGTGCTTGGTCGGCAGGCGCATGGGTCCCAGCTCCACGTACCAGTCCTGCCCCTCGGAGCGGTATGTCCTGATCCGGCCACCAACCCTGCTGCTGGCCTCCAGAACAGTGACCTACAACCAGAGATGGGTGAAGATTGGACATGTTCAGGCAATGCGGCTATTTTGAGCAAAACACCTACAAAACAAGTTCCTAGGCATGGTGACAGGCAGCATTCATGGGCCATAGGGTGGGACAGGTCCCCTCCAGGTGGCAAATGAACCCTTTAGATCCAAACCCCTCCCTTGCGTTCATTTGGAGACCTCCTAAAGGAGCTGCTTGGTGTGAACCTCCCCTTCATCCCCTCCTGTCCCTGTGCCTAAATCAGATGAAATCACCAGAGCCCAATTGTTTTTCCTTCCTTTTCCCATCACTATGATCCATTCCCTTCTCCCTCTTCACACTGGAAAACCCTCAGTGTAGGAAAACAAGATCCAAAAGCACTCATGTCTCATGCAACCACTGACCCTGTGGCCGGCATCTCGGAGCAGCTTCGCCGCTGTGAGCCCACTTATCCCTGCACCAACGATGACCACGTCTGCTGGGTGAGTTGCAGGCTCCAGCCCATTTTTAACGATGTCCAGCAGCTCTTCATAGTCTTTGTCATGGAGACAATACTCAGGGAAGCATGGGAACCTCTTGGCACTCAGGAGACCTGCCAGCAGGAGGATTTGGAAGAGGACTGGGGAGAGGAGAGAAGAGAAGGCTCTTGGCAATGAGCATGCAGGTTCATTCCTAACAGCCAGGAGTGTGACAACACAGATTGCCTCCAAGCACATTGGCATCCAAGCCCCAAAGAGGAACAGTAGCAATCTGACTGAAGTCAACTGGCATGGTTATTCCCTATGGGGTCAGCAGGTCTCCCAAGATGCGGGATGCCAAGTAATGTCAGGAAATGTGATTTTGAAGGAGAAATCAAGCCCATGGATGATTTCTTTTCTTTCCCATTCACATTCTGCTTTCATGAGTTCCCCAAATGAGTTCGAGCCTCTTTGAATAAGCTCTGAAGAATCCATAATGAAGGAGGGTCATTAGTGCCACTCACACACAAAGAATTGAGGCAATCTTGTCCCAGTTGCCCTTTCCTGTGCCTTAGGCAGTTTGGATGCAGTGGGTAGGAGGAGACGACAATAGTATATTGATAGGTGCACACTATTGCATAGAGAGCTGGACAGATGAGCCAGAGATAGCAGGTGATAGGGCTTATCCATTGAAATCAGATAAGACTCCAGCCTGTTCAGAACAACCATTCCTACTACACCAGAAACAACATTATCCCAGGGGAAGGAGGTTTGAACAGAAACCTGAGATTTTGCCAGTTTTGGCTTCAGTTCTCCCAGATAACTTCAATAACTTTCATTTTCTTTTCCTTCCCCCAGATATGGGTGGTTTCCTTCCAGGGAATAAAAGGCAATGAGAGAAAAGGTTCTGAAATCCCACCCTGGCTGGTTCTCCCTTCTGGAAAATCCCTTTAGAATGCTCCTGCTGGATCAACCTCAGAACTGTTACCCTGCAGGTGACTGTTGGAAACCAAAGCCCAGCTCCTCAAGCCGGTCCTTCTGCAGCCTCTGGAGCTCCTCCAGCTTCCTGGAGACACCGACAACGGCAGTAAAAACTAATTAGAAAGCGCTTGCTCCAATTAGGCTGCAACAGTGGGGCTGCCTTCAGAGCAAGGCAGAAAGTGATAGCGTGTTGATAAAGCCACATCGACCTTCTCACCCAGGGCTGCTGCCCTGGTCCTCCCGGAGGAGAGGAGGGGATCCCAAATACATTGGAAAAAAACATTGGAATGGATGGATCTCCATCTTCTCTCAGACCTTCTTGTGTTGGGAGGAGAAACCATCAGCCTGATGTCCTCCAGGGATGCTCCTGGAGGTTCGGAGCTTGTTTCCATCTATCCCTGCACAACCAGGAGCATCCCAAACCTGCAAGAGAAGTGTCCCATTGCCCGTAGTTGCTGCCAAGTCAAGCCCCAGGTGACCAAGCACTATCCTGAGCTGGAGGAAGGGAGGTTTGTGGTTATGCCGTCAGGAGGTGACACAAAAGGCAGATGTGAAAAACAAACCAAGACCACCCCAAAAATGGGCATTGAAGAAGAGAGAAAAGCAGGAAAAGCCCAATAGGAGAGGCTGAGATTCGGGGAGAGCACTCACCGGTCCCAGTCATCCTTCCAGCGGGAAGATGAGTCTTCTGCTGAGATTTGCTTTCATTTTATACCCTGGCTTAAGCAAAAAAGGAGGCAACATAGTTGTGGTGGCTGGGGAGGAAACCTGCCAGTCAGGGGCCGGAGGCAGCAGTGATTTGTCATCCCAAGGGGAACCAGCAATTGAGCGTAGCCGGTTCCTCTGACGGGTTCCTTGTCTTTCCTCACTGGTGTTACCGGGTTTGGACACAAGCCACTGAGTCCACGGCACATTTGGGAAGTGTCGTGATCATCAGAACACCCGGAGCTGACCGCACCCTCGCTGGGAAGGGCAGAGACCTTCCCAGCACCCAAATGGAGTTTGGTGCTTTCCTTGTGCTGCACGCAGTGGGATCTGGTCCAGTGCAGTGGGATTCGTCTGCATCCCAGGGGGACCTCTGAGCTTGCATCCAGAACACGGCGCTGGTGGGGAGAATGGGCATTTTCAGTGCCAGCACACATCAGGACACTTTATGGTCAGTTTTGGCTTCATCCTGTCTCCATTAGTATTGAGCTTAGATGCCTTCCCTGAGCTGGCAAACACTGGGTGCATTTGATAGGGGGGGCTGAATTAATAACTGAATGTTAAACCTATGTTATTCTGATTATCTTCAATCTCTTTAGTTAACAATAAGTATTTGTCCAAAAGTGCTGCTTGTGTTTAATGTAAAGTTGTGTAAGAGGGTCAAAGTTTGCGCTTGCAACACCATACACCTGGTGAAGACCTGGCTGAGACTGGAACTGTGGTTTTAGTCGAAGCCAGGGGACTAGTGAGCATGTGTGCAAGACGGAGGCGAAAAGTTCAAGAGTGAGGAAGACTCATTTACTTCATCTCGAGACCCCTGCCCACGACCACCAAGAGGCACTGCGTAGACGTGAAGGAAGCTTTAGCTCATTATAATATGAAGCGGGAAAAGGATATGAATATGTATAGGCGTGTTGTGTAGCCTATTGCATATGTAACACTTTAGAGAATAAATGTAGAGGGAAAATGACGCTGGGGTGCGCACACCTTTGGAGGAGCTATCCCCCATGCACCTCAGCTGAATAAAGAATACCTACTTTACAACTTTAACGAGTTGTGGAGTCAATCCGCGCATCACATTGTACCAGCATTTTCGCACAATGGACAGTTTTGACCTCTCAAAGCACCATAAATCGACCTGAGGAACCATCCTTTGGCTGGTTCACCATGTTCTAGCCACTGCTCAACCCTGTGTAGGCTGCCTTACTCCTGAAACCAAACAAACCCACCACAAACTCCCCCTCCCAACCATCTTGTCCTTTCTCTTCTTTGCCTTATGTCCCCTTTACAGTTAAGCAGATGATGGACTCGTTTGAGGAGGAAATGAAACCCCATGTTGGTGCTTCCCAGACTTCTGCACCCTAAGGGGTGACCTCAGTAGCAAGGTAGGCACGAGCCCCACAGAAGGGGCTTTCCCGAAAGCCTCAGTAGTCACTGGCTCTTCTCAGTAATGTTTTCTTCATGGAACACTCTCTTTCCCTGCAGTGCTCTCAGTTTTCCTTGGTTGGAGCCCAGAGCTACATGCATCAAAGCAGAAGCGAACTCTTTTCCTTGTGCTATTAAGAGTCTGGTCTTTAGATGTCGGGGTGTCTTCCCAGACAGCAGGGCTGAGGCTGTGCTCCAGCTTTGGTCTCATTAGTCTTGAGTTAGTCTTTAGTCTTGATTTGTTCTGTCTTCTTTGAGTGCTGCTTCCTTTAGTTCTTTGATTGCAGCAGCTTGAGCCAAGCTCATGGCTGGGCTTTACCCCATTCCCCTCCCAACAACAGTGTGGGGTTTTACTAAGTTTCATCATCTTGAGGAGGAAGAGAAACCTATGGATCACTGAGTGCAACTCCCAAAGTAGAGTTTTGGTGGTGCCCACTTGTGATATTACATTGGTCTCATGCTGTAGGTAGTGCCCCAGAGGAGTGGACTGCAGAGCCCTGGTGAGGTAAGGACTTGGAGCACTGCTTGTGCTTCCCATCCATTACCCTTTCCATGAAGCCACACTTCACCAGCCAACTTCCCTCTGGGTCCTTCTGGGCTTTGGGGGAATGGTGCTGACAAATTGCTTCAGTCACTGATGATGGGGGGTTTACTCTTTGCCACCAGCAGGACCCACTGAACACATCCACATCCATGGGATCTATGTTCTGGCGGCCTCATGACACCTTGGGGTTTTGTGGTGCTTTTCCAACCTCGGCGGTGCAGCTCTTGCCTAGCAACATGCTTGTTGGTGGAGTGTGGGTGTTCCTACAGCAAAGTGGAGCTGTTGTGGTCTCGTTTCCTCTGCCTGGCCCCGCAGGCAGCTTGGTCTGCGCTGATTGAACCTTTCCCCAAAGCATCTTCGTGGTGGTGCTGCTGGGATGGATGTTTTGGAAGAGATTGACCCTCTTCATGGTGAATTCCAGGAGTTACCTCTGCCAGCATCAAGGCAAAACAAGGAGCTGAGTCCTCGCATCCAGCTCACCTGCTTTTGCCACGAGTTCCCCTTCATCTTCATCAAAACTGGGAGGAAACTTTCCTCCTAAGAAATACCAAAGGGTTGCATGTTCTCCTTCAGGATTTTGTCTCCATTTAGGAGGATCCACCAGTTTGATCCAGGTTTAAACCTTGGAAAAATGCAAAAGCACCATTTTTCTGCAAAATGACCTCAAATGACTTCTAGTTTGTGCCTGATCTCATACTGGCTTATGATTATCAGGCTGTTTTCCTGATACCTGTGGGTGTCCACACTGAAAACTCAGCACCATGCTTTATCTCTTCCCATGAAGCAACGATCTTTGATGAGGGATTTGGGGATTACCTGATGAAACAAGTGCATGCACATGGCTCCAGAGGGTTTGGAGGGAGGGCAGTTTGGTTTATCTTGTTTTGATAAAAAGCTACATCAGCACGTGTCCTGACAAGCTGCTTTGGGATTAACCTCAAATTGCAGGGTTTATTGTCTCAGAGCTGCATGCCACCCGTTGCAAAAGGAGTTCCTCCCATGTTCCTGCTCCTGTCTGCTGCTTCCCTGAACATTACTGGAAACTGAGTTTCCACCTAAAGCCAGTTACAACATGAGGCTTGGAGAAGGACAATGGGAGGGATGGAAACCAAATCGAATCAGCCGGCGTGGGACGGGTAAAGAAAGGACAAGTCTTTGCTTCCAAATCATTGTCTTTGTTTTTAATGTGGGTTTTTTCTTAATGGAGGGAGGAGAAAAACCAGTCAGGATTTGGTCCTTCAGCACTGGGGGGGCAGATGTTGATGTGGCATCAACAGGGCCTTTGACAGTGCATGGAGGAGCTTGAAGGAAGCACGGGGAGGTAAGAACACTGAAGGTGGACGTGAAGAGAGAGCTGCGTATGTAAAGCAGAGGGAGGGAAAAACCCGGGTGGATTCATTAGTCACAGACATGAGGCTGAGGTGTGCAGGCAGTTTCTAGTGAGGAAAGATGCTCTTTCAAAGGATTTCCTTGCAACTCATTTCCTGCTCATCCAGAAGGCTCCCAAGGCACATGGAGCACGTCCGTGGTCGTGCAACTGCAAGGTGCCACTCTTGAGGTTGGGCTGATGCTCTGGGAAACAAGTGATAGGTGCTAGGCTGGTGTCCTGGGTTCAGCTGTAGCAGCCATTTCTCTCCTTCCTAGTAGCTGGTGCAGCGCTGTGGTTTTGACTTTCAGCCTGCTAACAGCACTGATAACACCGATGGTTTTAGTTGCTGCTCAGTAACGTTTACTCTGACCAAGGACTTTGTGAGTCTCATGCTCTGCCAGGGAGGAGGGGAAGCTGGGAGGAAGCAGACAGGACACCTGACCCAAACTGACCAAAGAGATATTCCATAGCACAGCATGTCATGCCCACTATATAAACTGGGGGCAGTTACCTGGGAGGGCTAGATCACTGCTCGGGTCAGGTTGGGCATTGGTTGGTGGGTGGTGAGCAGTTGTATTCTCTTATTTCCCTTATCATTATTATTATTGGTGGCAGCAGCAGCGGTTTTGTGTTATACCTTAGTTACTGGACTGCTCTTATCTCAGCTCATGGGGTTTACATTGCTTCGATTCTCCTCTCCATCCCTCTGGGAGCCGGGGGGGGGGGTGTGAGTGAGCAGCTGCATGGTTCTCAGTTGCTAACTGGGCTTAAACCACAACAGTTCTTTGTGGTGCACAATGTGGGGCAAAAAGGGTTGAGATAACGACAGATCTTTGGGTCTTGTCTAGGGTTTGACGACGATATAGGAGGACCAAGAGACTCCCCCCAAGGCTGGACAGTCACGTGTGGCAGGGTGTGTGGGACAGTATGGGCAAGCATCTAGGCCAGTGGGCTCCTCCAGTGCTCTGGAACTGTGCCACTGAACAAGTGCAAAACCCAGAAAAATTAGTAAAACACTTAAATGGGGTGTGTTGTCATGCTGGTTATTAAATTAGATTAATATAATTATATTTTATACACATTTAATTTATATAAATATAATAAATAAATAGAATAATAAATAAATAAATATAATAATTTATATAAATATAAAATAAATTAATAGAACTAATTAATAATAATTAAATTAAATGAAATGAGAGATAGTTCATGCAGTAGCATAACAACAGTTGGGTGGCAGATTCTCCTTGCGGGGCGGAGCACCCCAGGGCCATGGTTGCCATGGCCAAGATGGAATCCGCAGGGATTCTATCCTTTATGAGCTGGTGGGAGATGTTGCTCTCCTGGCCAATGGGAGGGCTCAGAACTGCCCCTCATTTGCATCCTCACCTATATAAAAGGGGGAGCTGGGGAGGGTTCTGTGGGCTCAAAGGGTCAGGGTAGTGCAGGGCCAAGGCTGAGCCATGGTGTCCGTTGCCATGGTGTCTGTTACGGGAGCAAAGAGGAGAACCCAGAAGAGAAGGAGCTCCCAGAAGAAAAGGAGGCTCCAGCATGGGACCAGACGCAGGAGCCGCATCAGGAAATCTGCGGCCAAGAAGAGGAAGAATCGGCCCATGAAGAAGAGGAGAAGCGCTTCCAAACGCTCCTTCCGCTTCAACGCCAAGAAGCTCAAGGGGGCCAAGGGGTCCGGACGGTTCCTCTCCCGTGAGGCCAAGAAGCTCATGCTTGCCTTCGTGGAGGACATCTACAAGCAAGTGTCGAGCGAGGCCGAGCGGCTGCGGAAGAAGAGCCGTGAGGCCATGGTCAGCCCCATGCACGTCCAAGCTGCCCTGCAGACCGTGGTGCCCAAGAGGAGGTGGAAGCAGGTGGCCTTCAGGAACAGGCGCCAGAAGAACGCTCCTTCACCCCAAAGGAGAGGATTTAAGGCCCTCGGTTGCTGAGGGCCTGAGCACTGCCCCACAAGGGGGGAGTCTGATGAACTAAATTAGCGTGGCAATAAAGCCCCAAAAGCAGCTTCTGGTTGTGTCAGGGGTTTCTTTGGGAGGGAGGGATGCCGTGGGGCTGGGTTGCGGCTCGGTGTTTCATTAGTGAGCATCTGTAAGTGGGTTTTGATTTAATATGGGCTTCCAGGGCCCCCTTGCTGCAAGCAGACGGTTTGATATATTGGCTATATGTATTTTAATTGCCAGCAGATGATGGGAATTGCTGCGAGCAGGGGGAAAAGACCCACTGGTCAAAATTGCCTGAGGATAGTGATGGTGACGGCCAGATGTGCTAAACCCATCCCTCACCAAGGTATTGCCCACGGCAAAGCAGTGGCTCTGTAAAAGAGCAGCCTGTGCAGCAAGGGTGCCAATGGCTTTTGGAATAACGGAGTTTGCCATTGCTGTGTGTGCTTCTTAAGGGTTGGATTTGCTGCAAAAAAGCCTATAATTGGTATCAGCAGAAGGGAGGGGAGAGAAATGTTCGGGGGGATATTTTGTTGAAGGGGGAAAAAGGAAGTTTCCCTGACCGGGAATCGAACCCGGGCCGCGGCGGTGAGAGCGCCGAATCCTAACCACTAGACCACCAGGGAAGCGCCGGCAGCCGCTTGCCGCCATTGTGGTCTGCAATAGGTGAATAGGCGAAATGGGCACAGGAGGGGGGATTTGGGGTAAAAAAGCGGAGAATCGGCGTTTTCCCTGTGCGGTGGGGGGAAATTATTCCAATAGATTATAGGAAGTTTATTTTTCATCGGGAAAACATGTGTCAGAAGTGGGATTTGAACCCACGCCTCCATTCGGAGACCAGAATTCCCAGGGTAAGGAAAGCAGAGCCTTGAGTCTGGCGCCTTAGACCACTCGGCCATCCTGACACTGTCTGAGCCGTTCCTCCTCCTCCTCATCCTTCCACATCGCCCCCTTCCTTGTCTCCTTTGCAGCACCCTTAATTCGCAGGAAGTTCGGGATTTTTGCAGCAATTACCCTGTTTTCCACAGCCTCTGTGGCCCCCTCAGGATAAAACCAGGATTTGGGATTTGGGAAGAGCCAGGGCAGCAACCTCGCTCACACTGATCATTGAGTGAGGGCAATAAGGGACCAAGGAAGACCGCAAATCAAGTTGTTTCTCTGCAAGGAAACATGGGTTTGGGGGTAATTTTGGGACTTTCCCTAAGTCAGCACAAAAGTGGATGTTCTCTTGCTGCAATTCCACGTTCTTCAGGCAGAATTCCCTACGCAAAGTGTGGATGAGGTTGAGCTACATCACAATGGCTTTGCTGCAGTTGGCCCACCCTGGCCTGCACTTCGGAGCCCTCATTTGAATCCGCCGCCTATGTAAGCGACCTGGTGGGACCCATCCAGAGGAGCCCCGAGCCTGACGGAGACCCCATGGCTGTTGTCACCAGGAAACACGGGAAAACCTTGAGGAGGAAACCCAAAGTCCAGGGGACGAAGCCCGTGCTGAAGTGGGGAAAGGCTCCGGCTCGTGCCCGGCAGCGGAAAGCGGCTCCCAAGGGATTGAACGGCTGGGTCAGGAAGGGATCCTGCAGCTGGTACATCTCCAGGCTGCTGACCCAGCTGTGCCCAGCAGCCCGGCGCATGTCAGTGGAGGCCAAGAGGCTGATCAGGGGCTCCATGGGTGGGCTTTGCAAGGGGCTCATCACCGAGGCCGACCGGCGGAGGAGACAGCGGCGCGGCTCCTTCATCGGCACCTCGGAGCTGCGGGCTGCTCTGCACAAGGTTATGAGGGGTGAAGTGCGTTTTGCCTCCTCCACCTGCAGCAGACCTTCTTACCGGAGCTGAATTACAGCAGCCTCTCCTCTCACCATCCCTTGTCTGCCTTTTTGCCTGGGAGAAGGAGAAGAGAGGGGTTGTGGTGATGGGTTTGGTGCGTTCCAATGGTCAGGGAGGTGAGAGATGGATGGGTGCTGCATGGTGGTGCCTGGAGCTCCCATCACGGTGGCTGGGCTGGCATCAGGGCTTCACCGGCATGGTGTGGGAGCTGGAGGAGCTGCAGGAATGGGATTAACCCCCGGCGATGGCATCCGGGAGGAGCCGGGTCCTGGGAGCAGCTCAGGTCTCCCCATGCCCTCTTATGGCTTGACCCCATAGCCAGGTTGCTCGGTGTCCTCCTTGGAGGAGGCAGGGTTTAAATCCTGCACATTGGGATTTAGGGATAATTCCCCGTCCTTGTGCTCTGTTCCAAAGCAAATGAAAATTATTCCTTCCCCTTTACTCCGGCTTTTCCCAGCCAGGGAGGGATTAAAGCACCTCCCCCCCCCCCCCCCCCCCCCAACCATGGGGATGGTTTCCAAGCTCTGGGAATCCCTCGGAGGCACAAACCCAGGCTCCTCTCTCATCCCTGTCTGTTCGCAGAGCTGTGTTTTCCTTGGCTTTCACAGCCTCCTTCCAAGGCGGCCAGGAGGGATAACTCAGAGGGAATTCCCTCCCCTTCCCACCTCCAAGCGCAGGATTCCCGAGCGTGTGCTCCCCATGGATGCAACACTCAAAACATCCCTGTTGCCGCTGCCGGGATCCTTTGGGAAAGATCCAGCCAAGGCTGGAGATGCCCGAGCTGCATAGGAGCGGGGGGGACGCTGCGATGGGGCAGGACGGATGCGGGAAGCGCGGCCCGGGTACCTCTAGAGGGCTCTGGGAGCCTCCCGGGAGCGTCTCCTCTCTCCCGGATACCGGCTTGGGCTTCCGGAGCAAATCCATGCCCGGCAGCGCCTCCATTGTGTCGGGAGGCGGGGAGAGCCTCGGGGCGCATCCCCATCCCCTCCCAGCCGCCGAAGGGAGGACGCGGGTCCCTGCGGAAGCAGCTCCCGGCTCCAGGCAGCGAGTGCGGAGCCGGGATTGCAGGTAATGGGGTGGGAACCCTCACATGGGTGAGCGCTGCCCCACATGAGAGCCTGGAGCCTGCGGGCTGCTCCCAGCAGGAGGAGGGGATAAGGGAGAGGACGGTGGATAAGGAGGATGGGGCCAGGGCTGCGCAGGAATGGGGCACCAGTGCCCCCCTCCGAGTGCCCCTGGGAGGGTGATTCCCAGTGAGATGGGAACTGGGGGAGCTGGGATGCAGGGGGAGAAAGGCAGAGATTGGGATGGGGTCTGCTGGGAAAACAGGGACCCTCCTGTCCCCAGGCTGCTGCTGGATGGAGGGAACGGGCCCCAGCATGTCTCATGGGACCCTGGGGAAAGCATCCAGACCGAGGCAAGAGGAGGGGAATCTCCTTCGTTTCAAGGGGTTTCTCTTGCCCACAGGGGATTTTGGGGAGCCCTGAAGTGAGGAACGGAGGGGGAAACCCTCCTGGTCCCCACCATGGAGCCGTGGGTGCTGCTGAACCCGCAGCAGAAGGCGCTGTACCGGAATGTGCTGCACGAGAGCTACGAGACGCTGATGTCCCTCGGTGAGCAAACGCAAACATCCCCTTCCCTTCCTCAGCATCCCCCCTTTTCCCTTCCCTGTCCTTTTCCCTGTTTCTGGAAGGGAAGTGAAGTGCTCCCAGGTGAGGGAAGATGAATGCAGGCAGGTTTCCAGGGGGATATCTCCAAAGCCTGTCCTTAGTTTAAAGGAAAACGCTGTTGATCTCTCCGCATTTATATTTAATTGGGAATATGGGCAATGGGATGTGCTCAGCTCAGTCCAAACTGGGCCCTGGGTGACCATGTGTAGCAGAATCCCCTTCCTCCTGCACTGATTTCAATGCCACTTCCTGCTCCGATTGAGGCCGTGCTCTGCCCTCCTCCTCTTCCCATTTCCCAGCAGCACAGGGACTGGTGAGTGGAAAAGCAGCGGAGGAAGGGCCAGGAGCGGGAAGCCGCGGGGAGCCGGACGCACGCCCCGGCAGCGAGCAGAGCCCCAGCTCCAACCGGTGCAAAGCAAAGAGCCCAGACAAAGCGGAGCCTCCCGGTGCCGCCAGGACCCCCAGAGCGGCCCGTGCCAAACCCCTCCGTGGGGCAGCCCTGGCGCGGGAGCGCCCATTCAGCTGCGCTGATTGCGGCAAGAGCTTCCCGTGGGCCTCGCACTTGGAGCGGCACCGGCGGGTGCACACGGGCGAGCGGCCCTTCAGCTGCCCCGAGTGCGGCGAGACCTACAGCCAGAGCTCGCACCTCCTGCAGCACCGCCGCACGCACGCCAGCGACCGGCCCCACAAGTGCGGCGACTGCGGGAAGCGCTTCGCCGGCGCGGCCGAGCTGGCGGCGCACGGCCGGGGCCACGCCACCGACAAGCCCCACAAGTGCGGTGACTGCGGGAAGGGCTTCGTGTGGGCCTCCCACCTCGCCCGGCACCGGCGCGTGCACACCGGGGAGAAACCGTTCCGCTGCGCCGAGTGCGGGGAAGCCTTCAGCCAGGGCTCGCACCTCACCAAGCACCGCCGAAGCCACACGGGCGAGCGGCCCCATCGCTGCCCGGCTTGCGGCAAAACCTTCTGCCAGAGCTCGGACCTGGCGCGGCACCACGGCACCCACCTGGGGAAGAAAGCGCTGCGCTGCGGGGACTGCGGGAAGCTGTTCCGGGCCGGCCCGGCGCTGGCGCGGCACCAGCGGTGCCACCGGCGGGAGCACTCCCACTGCTGCGCCGACTGCGGGAAGGGCTTTGTGTGGCCGTCCCACCTGGAGCGGCACCGGCGCGTGCACACGGGCGAGCGGCCCTTCCCCTGCGGCAGCTGCGGGGAGCGCTTCGCCCAGAAAGCCCATCTCCTGCAGCACCGCAGGACGCACGCCCCGGACCGGCCCTACAAGTGCGGGCACTGTGGGAAGCGCTTCGGAGAGGCCCCCCCGTTCCTGGCGCACCAGCGGGGCCACGCGGCGCACAAGAGCTTCACGTGCGGCGACTGCGGGAAGGGCTTCGCGTGGGCCTCCCACCTGGAGCGGCACCGGCGTGTCCACACCGGGGAGAAGCCTTACGAGTGCCCCGAGTGCGGGGAGGGCTTCAGCCAGAGCTCGCACCTCACCAAGCACCGCCGCAGCCACCTCCGCAAGGCGCTGTTGCCCCCCCGGAGGACGCAGATGAAGGGGGAGAAGCCGCTGGATGCTGAGGGAGGGTGCGGCCATGGGGAGCCCTGAAGGACACGGAGCAATGGATGCTGATCCCGAGGGAAAACGCAGTCTGGGGACAAAGCAAAGGACGCTGGAGGGGCTGGAGGGTGACAGCAGGTGGGTGATGGGGCTGTGAGGCATCAGGGAGGGGTTTATCCCCATGTGGGGGACGGTGGCTGCATCCCAATGGTCATCACAGGGGAGAAGGAGACACTTCCTGAGGGATGCAGAAAGGGATGGGGGGAAGCCATGGCTGGTTCTTGTGCCAAGGTACGGTGGCGTTTGTGCCTGTTCCTCGCTGCCGGCAGGATGGAGAAGGGGATGCGTTGCACCCATGGAGAGGGCCCCATGCTGAGAGCTGTGAGGAATAAATCAGGAGCTGCCTGTCTGTTCTTGTGCCCCAGGTGGGGGCACTGTGTCTGTTCTTGTTTCCTGGTGGGAAACCCCTCGAGCATCCTCCCCCTCTCCAAAGACCACGCTGAGACAGGTGAAGGGGGTTTTGGCTGAGCTGCCTTCTACTTTATTACCTGCTATCCCGAGCTGAGGGATCCCAGCTCTCCGTTTTTCCAGCTCCATGCATCCCACAGCGTCCAGGGGCTCACAGGGAGGAAACAGCCCCCGTGGCCCTTGTCTGAGCCGTTCGGCCCCAAAAGCCACCAGTGGGAGGGTGATATCCCCCCTCCCAAGGACCAGCCCCACCAGTACTGAGGATGAGGAAGGTGACAGAGAGATGTGCTCTCCCCATCACCCTGAATTATCACCCAGCCCTCCCCAAATCCCGTCCCTCCTCTCCTGGTCTCCCCCCAAAGCCCCTCTGCTGATCTCTACACCCCACACCCCCTCCCCACCGCGTCACCCCCATTCCCCACCCACCACGGCCATGGGGCATCCCCAAAAGGCTCTGAGCACTCCTCACCCCCCCCCCCCCCCCGCCCCATCTCAGGAGCTGGGGGGGGAAGGCAGGGAAGCCCAATGCTCCTGTGGGGCAGAGGCATCGCTTTGCACCGTGTCCCCCTCCCCGCCTCTCCACGCCGTGGTGTGGGGCAGGTCGGCCTTGGCCGCCCAGCCCCGGGGCGAGGAGGATGGGGAGGAGGAAGGCTCTGGGTGCTGCTGGAACACAGCGCTGGGCTCCTCAGCCCAGGGCTCTGGGGGGGTCGGAGTCCCCCCTCGCTTCTCCCCTCCCCACCACGCCGCTGGCAGCAGGGACGCGGGGCCGTGCCGGCACCGATGGGCCGCCAGCGCCGCGCCGAGCCCAAAGGCTTCGCCGCAGTCGGGGCAGGAGTGCGGCTTCGTGGTGTGGGCTCGCTGGTGCCGGTTGCGGTGGGAGCTGCGCCCGAAGCGCTTCCCGCAGTGGGCGCAGGAGAACGGCTTCTCCCCGGTGTGGCTGAGCCGGTGCCGGTCGTAGTGCGAGCTCCAGGCGAAGCCCTTGCCGCACACGCCGCACTGGTAGGGCTTCTCGCCGCGGTGCAGCCGCCGGTGCCGCTCGAGGCCGGGCACGGTGCTGAAGCCTTTGCCGCAGTCGGGGCAGGCGTGGGGCCGGCCGGGCTGGGCGCCGTGCGTGCGGCGGTGCGCCAGCAAGGTGGAGCTGACGGCGAAGCTCTTGCCGCAGTCGCCGCAGCGGTAGGGCCGCTCGCCCGTGTGCACCCGCCGGTGCCGCTCCAGGTGCGAGCTCACGGCGAAGCCTCGGCCGCACTCGCCGCAGCGGAACGGCTTCTCCCCGGTGTGGATGCGGCGGTGGCGCTCCAAGTGCGAGGCCCAGCCGAAGCGCTTCCCGCACGCCCCGCACGGGTACGGTTTGGTGCCGGCGCCGGCTCCCTCGGTGGCTTTGCCTTGCTGCTGGCCGTGGGTGCGCTGGTGCTTGGCCAGCGCCGAGCGCCAGCGGAAGCAGCGCTTGCAAACCGGGCACGGGAACGGCCTCTCACCGCTGTGGACGCGCCGGTGCTTGAGGAGGTTGGAGCTCTGCGAGAAGCATTTGCCGCACTGCTCACAGCGATGGGGCCGCGGGGGGCTGCTGCTGGGCAGCGTCTGCGTGCCCTTGTGCTTGAAGCGCTGCGGGGCCGTCTGGTGGTTGAGGCGCTTGCCGCAATCAACGCACTTCAGTGCGGGCGGCGGGGGCTCTGCTTCCTCCTCCTCCTCCTCTTCCTCGGGGGCAGCGGCGTGGGTGCGCATGTGGCGGTCGAGGTGCGAGCTCCAGGCGAAGGCTCTCCCGCACTGCCCGCACTGGAAGGGCTTCTCGCCGGTGTGGATGCGCCGGTGCCGCTCGAGGTGCGAGCTCCAGGCGAAGGCTTTCCCGCACACCCCGCACTCAAAGGGCTTCCCGCCCGAGTGGCTCTTCTGGTGCCGGTCGAGGGCGCCGGGGTCGGCGAAGCCGCGGCCGCACTGCGGGCACCGGTTGGGTCGGTGGCCGCCGGGAGCGTGGGTGCGCTGGTGGGTGAGCAGGGAGGAGCTGACGCTGAAGCGGCGCCCGCAGTGGGCGCAGGCGTAGGGGCGCTCGCCCGTGTGCACCCGCTGGTGGATGGTGAGGTCCGAGCGCTGGATGAAGCCCTTGCCGCAGTCGGGGCACGCGTGCGGGCGGTCGCCACTGTGGATCTTCCGGTGCTTCACCAGGGCTGATTTGTGGCTGAAGCTCTTCCCGCACTCCCCGCACGTGGTGCGGGGCTGGGAGGTTGGGTCCCCCGCGCCCCCACTGGCGCACGGCTTCGCCCCGGTCTCCGCGGGGCTCGGGGGATGCTCCTCGGGTTTCACCTCCTGGGGCTCTTCCTTGTCTTGAGGGGGCTCCCGCTCCGCTCCTGCTCCATCCTCTGCGGGGCACAAAGAGACAGAACCCAGGCAGGAGCCAAGGGAAGGGGGTAGGAAAAGGGGATGCTTCCCTGTGAGCCCCCGCTGCGGTCAAGGCATGACCAGAGGCTCACCTGCAGCCGGGGTGTCTCTGGGCACATGGAGATCCAGGGCTCTCGGTTCACCCCCGTGGTCCAGGCGGGGCAGCAGATCTGGCTTGGGGAAAGGGAATTCTGGTGAAGAGAAGAGGGAATGAGCAGCATGAGGCAGGAGATACCCATGCCCCTGATGCTGGGATGAGGATCCATGTATCCATCCATCCATCCTTCCATCCACCCATCATCCATCCATCCAGCCTTCCGTCTATTCATACTTCCATCACCCATCCATCCATCCCAAACTCTCCTCTGCAGGAGGGGGGATGCTCCTCACCCAGCGCCATCAGCGTGTCGTAGCTCTCCTGCATCACGTCACGATAGAGCGCTCTCTGTCGCGGGTCCAGCAGCACGTACGGCTCCATGGCTGGGGAAGGAAGCAGGTCACCCCCATGAGCCGTTATCCCACGGGATGGACCCTTCCTGCAGAGCCCTCCATCTGTAATCTATAGATTATTGGTGTTTAATAAGCTGAATCGCAAACCAGGCATGAAGCGTGGTGACGGGCAGCTGATGAACCTCTCCCTGCCCTGTATTTCCCCACATCCTACATGAACTCTGTACCCTCTGCCTCTAGCAAATGCGGATGAACATCGTTTTCCCCCAGAATTAACGGGAAGGAAGCAGAAAGGGGAACCATAACCGTGGAAGCATCCCCCTCTGCTCAGTGGGTGCATGGGGATCCCAATGAGTGCTGGTTTAGAGGCACTGTTTGCCTATTCCAGCTGTGGAGGATGGAGGCCGGGATGCCCTGGATGTGCAGGAGGCGGTCACTCACTGGTACCGGGGATAAAAGGGTGATCTCAAGCCGACCCCTCCCGCAGGTTTCGCTCTATTCCTGCTCTTTATCGTGCAGCCCCATCAGCACCTCCCTTACTGCCCTGATGCTGAGAGCATAAAGAGAGTGGGTTATCAGGAACACCCATCCTCGCAGCACCTCCCTGCTTCCCAAAGCCCATCCCAAACCAAACCCACCTTCTCGAACGAAGGGAGAGGGGAAGGACGGGCGGGCGCCGGCAGGGATGGGGTTTGGGGGGGATTTTGGGGTGTTTTGGGGGGTATTTGGGGTTTATTCTCCACATCTGGAGATGTGGAGACTGGTGCGGGCGGGCGCCGCGGAGGGGATGGGAGGCGAGGGGAAGGGAAAGGATGGAGGGGAAAGCAAAGGGATGCGATGGAAACGGAGCCATTTCCCGCTCTCTTTTGGCACCCGAAGCCCGAATCTCCCCGTTACCTGCGGTCTCCGGCTCGGGAGGTGCTGTCGGCAAAGCCCATAGATGCCCCCCCGCTCCCTTTTAACCCCCAAACCCCCCCTTTTTCGCCCCAAAACAAGCCGCAGTGTGTGTGGGGATGCGGGGACCACAGGGATGCGGCGCGGTCCCTCTGGTAGCCCGAGCAATGAGAGTTAAAAAGGGGAGGGGGGGGAAGGAAGGAAGCAAGGAATTAGAGGGAAAAAAAGCCAGGAGAGAGGGAGAAGGAGCTCGGCACCGGGGCCAGGGCCCTCTGGTGGCAACAGCGGCCATGTCTCTGGGCGGAAAGCGAACAAATGCTCATTAAAGACCTGGGGAAGTGCGGTTTTCGCCTCAAAATGGGCTAAAACGCGATGGTTTGGGGGTTTCTGCCCCTCTGTGGGGATGGGGATGTGCCCTGGGAGTGTTATCCTTAGGGAGGGCTGCGGCGGAGCGGGACGCCATGGATTTATTGGTTATAAAGCCATTAAGAACCACTTTGGGGCTCAAACTGGAGCTGGGTGAGCATCCTGCGGGACGTTTTAATACGTGTGGACCGCGGGGCTGCTCCTCCCGTTGCAGCGGCTGTTCCCAACGGGAAAAGGGGCTGGTTTGGGGGGTAAACGTGGGGTTTTCTGTCAACAGATGTTGGCGATGTCAGCACGGAGCACGTCCGAGATGTGTTTAACGGCCCCATGAGGGGTTTGGGGGCTCACAGGTGCCTCCCAAACGGCCCCGTCCCACCGTGGCCACAGCGCTTTAGGGGGGCTTTTGCCCCTCGGCAGGACCCGTCGCCGTGGCAACGCCGCCTGGCTGCCCTCACCCAAGATGGACGCCAAGGCTTCACCTTCTGCGGCCATCTTGAGCAAGGCCCTGCTGGCGGCAAGGCGGAGGGGGAGGCAGCAGCCATCTTGTCGCTCTCCCTGCCTGAGGGCGAGGCCGCCATTTTGGAAGCGGGCACGGCCATTTTGACCGTGCGGTCCTCCGCCGTGGTGAGGCCCCACGTGCAGCCCTGGTGTCCGCAGCATGAGGACATGGAGCTGTCGGAGCACGTCCAGAGGAGGCCGAGCAGGGGCTGGGGCAGCTCCTGTGTGGGGCCCGGCTGAGAACACTGGGGCCGGAGGAGAGAAGCTGCTTGGAGCCCTCAGAGCAGCTTCAAGGGGGGTATAAGGGTGTGGAGAGGGACCTGCAGCAGGGATGGGACAAGGGGTGATGGAACTGGAACAGGGAAGTTCAGGTTGGAGATGGGGAAGCTCTTCCCGGTGAGCGTGGTGGGACACTGGAGTGGGTTGAATGGAGTTGAACCTGTTCAAGGCCAGGCTGGACTGGGCTTGGAGCAACACTCACTAGTGTGAGGTGGCCGGGGTTGGGACTGGATGAGGTTTAAGCCCTTCCCAACCCATCCCATCCATGATGGACTCCATGCCTGTTTCCATGACAACACGGCGGCTGCGCCATGCACCCCCCCCATCGCGCGCAGCGCGCCCCCTGCTGGAAAGACGCGGCCTTCCCCCCCCTCCCCGCCTCGTTGTGCGCAGGCGCTGCCACGCCCCCCTCTGCCCGCGCAGGCGCGGCCCCGCTCCCGCGGGCTCAGTCGGGCCTGGGGTGCGGAGCGGAGCGGATCGTAGCGGAGCAGCCCGGAGCCGGGATGGAGGCGCCGCCCGCACCCCCCAGCGTTCCCCCGGCTCCCTGCAGCGCGGCCCGCAGCCTGCAGGACGAGCTGACGTGCCCGGTGTGCCTCGAGTACTTCAACGACCCGGTGCTGGTGGCCGAGTGCGGGCACAACTTCTGCCGCGCCTGCGTGACCCAGTGCTGGGAGGACTCGGCGCGGCGCCTTTGCTGCCCGCAGTGCCGGGAGCCGGTGCCGCAGCGGCTCTTCCGCCCCAACCGCTCCCTCGGTAACATCGTCCACATCGTCCGCCAGCTCGGCTTGCCGCCCAGCCCCGCCGAGCCGCCGCCGGGGCCTCCCGCGCCCTCGCCGCCGCTGCCCGCCGCCGCTCCGCCCGGCCCGCCGGGCCCGCCGCGCTGCCCCCGCCACGGGGAGCCGCTGCGGCTGTACTGCGTGCAGGACCGCCGCGCCGTCTGCGTCGTCTGCCACCTGTCCCGCGAGCACCGGACCCACACCGTGCTGCCCGCCGAGGAGGCGGCCCATGCCCCAGAGGTCAGTGTGGGGCGGGGGGCACTGGGAGCCTTCCCCCCCCCCGAGGTGTTGGGATGCACTGGGGAGCCCTTCTTTCATGCGGGGTGGACCCCGCTCAATGGGGGATGCGTAGGGGATAAGTGTATGGAGGAACCACAGGGATACCCCCCCCACACCCCACGGGATGGGAGTGCACCAGGGAAGCCCCCCCCAGTGCCCTTGGGTGCAACAGGGACTCCCTGTCCTTAACAGAGGTGACTCTGCTTATCCCCCAGTGCATAAAGCATCCCCTCGATGCATTCCCCGTGTCCATTAAATGTACCTGGGATGCAGTGAGGATACAGGGTGTAGGGTGCAGAATGGGGATCCCCTGGCCAAGCCGTGTGGTGGGGCAGGTTGTGCAATAGGGACTCAGTTCTCCAGCACCCCAGGGAGGATGGGGGTGCAAAACGGAGCTGGGTTTAACTGGGAAGGTACTGGGAGCGGAGGGGTGCAGCCAGTGCGAGATTACCCTGCACTGGTGTGAGTGTGCAGAATACCGTTAAACACCCCAAACCTGCTTCCATGGGCAGGAATGCTCTGGAATGGACATGGAGCCTGGCTCCAGGGGGTGGGGGGGTGCATAATAAGGGCTTGAAGTGGAGCGGGACACTCCCCCCCGAAGGGACTTTCCCCTCGGAGTAGCCCAACACGGGGCGATCGAGCCGTGTGACGCAGAGTGAATCCGGAGCCGTTCAACCACCCGGAACCTCCATAGGGCGCAGGGGAGACTCCCCCGGGGCCATGCGGGGGGGTTCCCCGTTGGAAATAGTCATTAATTAGTACTGAAGAGGCTACCGAGGGCGGGAGCCTGGCCCCGGGCAGCCCAGGCCTGGGGGAGCCAAGATGCCGGCGGCATGTGCAGTGCGCAGCAGCGGATGGAGGAGGAACGGGAGGTGGCACCGGCGCAGCCGGAGCCATCCCGGTGCCTCAGGGGCACGGAGGGTGGGAGCTTCAACCACAGCTCCTCCGTTCCTGAGTTACCAGCATCGGGGCAGGTGCCTCCAAAGGGGTTTGTACTGAATCTGGGGCTGCGATGGCTGCCTTACTATCTCCAGTGGTTGTGAAGCTGGAGCTTGAGTTGTCCCGTCGTCCCAAATGTGGGACTGGTCCTCATTCAGCACCTTTAGCCTGTCGAAAACTGCATTTTTGCTGCTTTTCCCCCTTTTTAATTTGCTTTGATGCGTTTTTACCATCTCTTTTTGCCTCTCTGGGGGCTGTTTGCAGCTCCTGCTTCTCCTGTCGTTGCTGTTCTCTCCCATGGCACCAAACCCTGGTTACAGACAGAATCTCTGCAGCTCTGTGTTGTATGTGTACAAGATGAGCCGTTGGTTGCTGCCCAAAGCCCTGCTGCTTCCTGTGAAGCGTTGCTAAGCATCTCCCTGTCTGCCTTGGAGGCCAAAGGCCTTCAAACAAGGGCAGTTTCCAACAGTGAGCTGTTGGTAAAGTCCCTGCGCAGCTTGGAGGCAGCCAACCCCCCCCATCTCAGTGGGGTTCAGGCAGTCGTGGGGGGCTGGGATGTGAAGGCTCATCCCAAAAGATGATCCCAAGGGGCAGAAAAGGGGTTTTCCTGTGGGGTTTGTGCTTGCAGAGGGCTAAAAACTGGCTCTAGCCTGGCCTTTTGCTTTCCTGCCCTTCCTTCCTTCCCTCGTATCTGTTTCCAAGCTCGTTTGGGGGCAGTTTTTGGCTTGCCCCAAACTAAGGGTTGAGGGTGATGGGGCAGGGGAGGACACGGCACAGTGTTGGCCTCACCTCTCTTTGGGTTCGTGGTGTTCTCCACCTCAACCCCCCCCCCCCCCAGGTTTGATGGGATTTGCCCAGTTTCAGCAGCAGCACTGGAGGGACCCCCCCATCCCATCCCTCTGTATTCCTGATGCCAGGTAGGCAGGATTCCCAACAGAGCTGCTCTTTGTCCTTGCAGGAGGTGCCCCAGGAGCACTTGAGCTCCCTGAGGAAAGGGCGTGAAGAAGCCAAAGCTGAGAGGGAGAGACAGAGCGAGGACTTGCTGGTGAGTACCCGGGGGGGTCCCTGCTCCCCCCCCCCCCCCCCCTCCAGCCATGGGGTGTCCATCTCACGTGGGCTCCCCACTGGGATCTTGCAGAAGCAAACAGAAGTGGAGAGGCAGAAGATCGTGGCTGAGTGCAAGGAGCTCCGGGGCTTCCTGGAGGAGAAGGAGCAGCTCCTGTTATCCCGCCTGGAAGAGCTGGACAAAGACATCCTCAAGAGGAGGGATGAGAGCGTGTCCCGGCTCTCCGAGGAGATCGCCCAGCTCGACAAGCTGCTGGCTGAGCAGGGAGGAGAGAGCAGCCCCGGGGGCCAGCCCGGGCAGGTGAGATCCGTGGGATGGGTGTGGGATCGGGATCCGTTGCCAGGGTGCTGACCCCCACGCTTGGTGTCCGTTGCTGTGAGCCCTGTGTCCTCGTGGGGTTTGCAGCTTGGCACGGTCATGTTTTCCTTTAAAAACCACGTTGGTTTTCCCATCGGCCCTGGAAAGGAAAGGGGAAGGGAAAAACCTCATAATTACGGACTGGTTCTGCCATTTCCATGGGCCCATGCTTTGGGAATGGGCTGGGAGCTGGTCCCTCAGCACAGCAGTCATGGGGCTGGTTTGGGGGAGGATTTGGGAGACTTTGAGCTTATCCTTTCTTGGTGTTTTCCTCTCTTTCCAGGTTGTTGCCCCATCTGGAAGCAGGTGAGAAGCTGAGCCCTTGCTGGGGCTCACACTGGGGGTTCCGGCTCCCCCCCTGTGGTTCTCACCCATACTAGGGTGTCACCAACCCCAAACCCAGGCTTGTGGCAGGGGTTGAGCATCTCCCAGAGGGAAACCGCAGAGTAGCTTGGGTGGTGAGGGGCAGAACCCCCCAAACTAGTCCTAATTCTCAGCTGTTGGGCGAGGAGGATACTAATCCAACCCCAAACCTTCCCTTTCTTTCCTGCCTGTAGCTTGGGGGTTCAGTTATTCCCATTGGGAGCCTAATGCTGCTTTCTTGTCCCCAGCTTTGAGAGCTGGATGTTCTGCAAGCCCGAGGCTGGCTTCACAGAGCTGGAGAAGAAACTCAAGAGCTTCTCCCAGAAGAGTGCAGTGCTGAAGGAGGTGTTGCTGGAGTTCAAAGGTGAGCTCTGGGACAGGTTCCCTCCCAAAGCTGGTGCTTCCCATGGAAGCCTGGTGTTGAGTTGAGTTTAAAACACAGCTCTGAGTTGTGCTCTTGCTTCCCCCTTGTTGGGACAGCTCCATTTGAGCAACTGCTCATGAAAAGCAAGAGCAGCAGCACATTGCCCTTGAATTCCTTGGATTCTGGAGGTATCTGTCCACTGCTGTTCCCAAGCAGTGGCGGTGGGTGGCTTGCCATGCAGCAGGGATCAAGGTTGTGTGATTGTCAAGTCCCCTGGCACAACAGCAGCTGACCTTCTTTTTTCTCTCCCCTCAGAGAACCTCAGGTTCGAGCTGGAGAATGACACAGGTGAGCACGTCGCCTTCCTCCGTGTCCTTAATGCATGAGTTTGGGCTTCTCCAGGCAGGAGAGGAGGAAAACCGGTGCTGCTGCTGCCAAGGGAAGAGGGGGAATGATCCCAGTGCTCAGAGAGGCCCTGGGAGGTGCAGCCCTGGGGCTGGTGGCGTTTAAGAGGACTCTGCAAGAGACCTTTGTCCCAGCTCCTGGGTGTTGGATCCGCTCCGGGATGGACTTTGCAATCTCTGTGGTGGGTGCAGGATGGAGCCAGCTCTCAGCAGCCTCTGATGTTCCCCGCTCACAGCCAGTTCCTGAGCATCCCCTGAGTACAGAACCAGCCCTTAAACACGAGGATATTTGCTTATTCCAGCACTTGGAAGTGACTGAAGGAACCTGGGGTGTGGAGCAGCTTGCGCTAGGGAAAGGGGTCCATGCCTGTGGCAGGGGTTGGAACTGGATGAGCTTTAAGGTTCCTTCCAATCCAGACCATCCCACGATCCTATAAAATGCTATTTCAGCCCAGAAATCTCTGTTCCAGAGTGAGGAGGTGCCTGGGATGGCGCGGGCTGGAGGGTTTCCAGCAGGGATCTGCCTGTTCCTCTGCTTGCATTAGGATATGGAGCCCGATCCTTGTTCCCTGCAGCTCTTTGAGTGCTTAAAGTTGGAGGTGACCCCCTCCTGTGGGGCAGAGACAACGAATCCCTTTGGAGAGTGGGATCCTTGGCTCGCAGGTGCTCACATCCCTGTTTCCCTCCTCCCAGGTGACCTCTCCCTGGACCCAGACACAGCCAACCCCTACCTGGTGCTGTCAGAGGACAAGAGGAGCGTGCGGCTCCGGAGCGCGCCGCAGGAGCTGCCGGCAAATCCCAAGAGATTCGATTATTCCTTCTGCGTGCTGGCAGCGGAGGGGTTCGTGGCTGGGAGGCACTACTGGGAGGTGGAGGTGGGAGATGGGGAGAGCTGGGTGCTGGGGGCAGCGCGCGAGTCCGTGCGGAGGAAGGAGAAGATCGACTTTGCTCCCGAGGAGGGGATCTGGGCGGTGGGATTGAACTGGAAAGGGAAGAACTGGGATCAGTACCAGGCTTTCACCTCCCCAGAGACGCCCTTGTCCCTGTGTGAGAGGCCCAGGAAGATCGGGGTCTACCTGGACTATGAGGGGGGGTGGGTGGCGTTCTACAACGCCGACAACATGGCACCGATCTTCACCTTCACCGCTGCTTTCACCGAGAAGATCTTCCCCTTCTTCTGGCTCTTCTATGTGGGCTCCTCCCTCTCCCTCTGCAATTGAGCCTCCAGTTTCTTTAGCCCTCCCGAGGTGACCTGCAAGTAGGATCCTGTCCCTTTTCCTGCCCTGCTTTCAGGCAGAGCCCCCCAGACCTCCTCATTGTCCCTTGTTCTGCTGTTTTCTTGTTGCTTTCCGGTTTTGAGTCGTCTTCACACCAAAAACCTTCCTCCGGGGCATCAGCCGTGGAGGGTGATGGCTGAAATAGCCTGGTTGTGGGGTTATTCTTGTTGTAGAAGTAACCCCATGTGTTTTGTTTGCTGTTCTGTTTCAAGTTGGCTGCCCCGTGTGAACAGGGATGTAACCAGGGACGAAAGCTCCCATAGGGGTTACTTGCATCCTGCATTGTTCCAAAGCTTTTGTGCACCCCAGGAAGCTCTAGAAGGCTGGAAAACCAGTATGAGGAGCAGAGGTACCATTCCCAGCCCTGGTTCCTGATGCAGTTGCTCTGCAGGTCACCTTTTAGCTTCCCTTTCACCTCATCCTTGCTTTCCTTTCCCCTTGGGAAAGGGCCGAGTTCATCTCCTCGCTGTTGGTAGCACCAAGAGAGCAAAACCTCATCCCCTTCCTCACCGCTTCCCCCAGTAGCACTGAGCATCCGCAGGGTTGGGAATGGAGGGAGATGGGATGAGTTTTGGGGTGTAGCCATAGGGACATGCAGCGAAGCAGCAGTTTAGGGTTGCATTGTGGGTAGAGCCCGATGGAATCCAGCCTGTATCCGTTGGGAAGGAGGGGGAAGCTTGTTTTCAATGTGATCTCGTGCGTATAACCCCTGGCCCACCCTCGTGTGCTCCACGATGCTTTCTTGTCTCTGCCCTGTCACTGTTTAGTGGGGAAATAAAAGTTGCTGTGCAAAAAACTAACACCAAAATCCCTGGAATTCCCCAAACTCCTGTTTCGTGGGCTGCCTGCAGCAGGAAAAGCTGCTCTCAGGTCCTCGGCCACCCTCATCGAGGTGAATGGGGCTTGCGGACACCTCTCCTTGTCCCTGTCAGCTCTTTGGGGGGCTCTGGGGAGGGTGTTGATGGGGGTGCCCCCAGATGGGTATCACGGAGCATCCCTGGAATGCTCAGGAAGAGGTAAATGGCGTTCATAGGCTATGGGGAACCATCACCACATCAGTAACACCCATGTCCAAGGCCAGACCTTGGCCTCAGTCCCCTCCACCTCCATCATCGTTTTATTGTGCTGAACATGGAAAACCTCAGGATTTGGTGTTGACCTGGCCAAAACCAGGGCAAATCTCCCTTTCCCCCTCTTTTCCATAGAAACTCAGCACTGAGATGGCCGCTGCAAGTGGGGAAACCCCCTTGGACATGGAATGAGTCTTTATTGAGGATGCTGCTGGTGCTGTTGGCACCCTCACGTTGGGAGGGATTCAGGGAGGAAGCTCCATGTGTGTGAGCCCAGGGTTTGGCAGAGAAGCTGGGAAGTGCCGTTCCTTCCCCACTCCTTGTACTCTTGGCACTGCTGCGGGGTCCAGCATCACCCTTGTCCATCACCCCTCATCCTCTGATCTCAGTCCAAGGAGGATGCGTCCTATGAGCCAGCACCCTCCATCCCCTGGCCTTGGGATGCTCCCGTATCCTGGATCCCGATCCCTTCCCCATACTCAGCAACGGGAGGCGGGATCTCCTCCGGGTCCGCACCGCTCCCCAGCGTGGCCCCAGGGGCCGGCCCCTCCATGGGCGCTGGGGCCGGCGGTGCTGGGCGCTCGCCGGGGGGGTGGCTCTTGCTCTTGTGGGCCGCGACGTTGTCCCTCTTCTCGAACCTCTTGCCGCAGAGCTCGCAGGAGAACTGGTACCCGGCGGCGGCGCCGTGCTTCTTCATGTGCCAGTTGAGGGAGGCCTTCTGGCGGCACGTGAAGCCGCACACCTCGCACCTTGCAATGGGGCAGAGAGGCAGGAACGGGGCTCACGGGGTGCTGAGCACCAGGGGGACCCAGGCCCACCTCAGCTCGGCGCTGGGATTGCAATGGGGGGCTTAGCGAAGACACCGCAGCACAGCACAGGTGGCTCAGCCTCCAGGCAAGGCGGGGCAGTGCTCTGGTTAGACCCAGCTCATTGCTCTCCTTACGTCCCTGCTTACTGCTCTCCTTAAATCCCAGCTCATTGCTCTCCTTGGGTCCCTGCTGATTGCTGTCCTTAAGTCCCTGCTGATTGCTCTTCTTTAGGACCCATCTTATTGCTCTCCTTAGATCCCAGCTCATTGCTCTCCTTAAGCCCATCTTATTGCTCTCCTTTAGGACCCAGCTTATTGCTCTGCTTAGATCCCAGCTTACTGCTCTCCTTTAGGACTCATCTTACTGCCCTCATAGAATCACAGAATAGTTAGGGTTGGAAAGTACCTTAAGATCATCTAGTTCCAACCCCCCTGCTGTGAGCAGGGACACCTTACGCTAAATCATATCACCCAAGGCCTCGTCCAGCCTGGTCTTGAACACTGCCAGGGATCCCATCTTATTCTCTTGTTAAATCCTAGTTTATTGCTCTCCTTAAGCCCATCTTATTGCTCTCCTTAAATCCCATCTTACTCAGCTCTTCCAAACCAAGCCCACCCTGAAGCTGATGCTGAAGCTGCTGCTCAGAGCTCAGCCAACCCCAAACCTTGAGGCAAAGCAATATCTAACAGCCAGCCCCGAGGACCTTGGCTCTCGCATGGAGCCAAGAAACTCAACTTGGGTTGAAAACCTGATGAATTCAGGCTGAAAAGCACTGAGGAGAAAGCACCAGAGCCTGTGCTCACTGTGGTGGGACCGGTACTCACTGCAGAGGCTTCTCCCCTGTGTGGATGCGCCTGTGGATGATGAGGTTGCTGCTGGTGCGGAAGGAGCGGGCACAGAACTCGCAGATGTAGTCCCTCTTGTCTGGGAGCAGAGGAAACAAGGGGTCAGGAGCAGATCCAGGCTCAGGGGCAGGCAGGGACGTGTTGGGATGTGCTTTAGGAGGGGAGCTATAGCCCCATGGCGGGGGGTAGGTGCCCAACTCACCGCTGTGCAGCTTCTCGTGCTCCTTGAGGTGCTTCTTGAAGTTGAAGGATTTGCCGCAGCTGGGCTCTGAGCACGTGAAGGTTTTCTGGTGCACGTGCTGGTACTTCTTGTGGTGCTGGTGTGCGGGGAGAAGAGAGGTCGGTGACGGGAGGATGCACTTGGAGGAAGCCCAAAGGGCCCCGTTCCACCCCCCTGAAGCGTGAGGTGGGACCGAAGCGCCCTCAGGCTGCTGCACACATGGGGCCACCAAGTCCTATGGCCCCATGGGCAAGCCAGGCTGCCCCGTTCCAGCTCTGGGACAGCACCCAAAGCACCTCCAACAAGGCAAACCCTGCCCCATGGGGATGCCTCACGTTCAGGTACTGGCGGTTGGAGAAGATCTTGCCACAGCCCTCGAAGTCGCACAGAAGGATCTCACGCTTGGCGGCCTTCCTATGGGATACAGGGTGGGAAACCAGCGTCGGGGAGGATGCTCTGGTCCCCCATGAGGTCCTCCTCCCTCCCGGCCCCAGAGGCTGGTTTCCAGCACACGGGAAGGGGATGGAGCTCCTGGCCCCACGCACCGGATCCTCTTGGGGCCGATCTGCGCCACGTCCTCATTGCTCGCCCGCACTCGCCTCTTGCAGCTGCAATGGGAGAGAAGGGGCTGGAGTGAGGCTCTTGTCCCCCCACAGGCGAAGCCCACACTGAAACCAGCCCCTGGCCACCCTTTCCCTGCTGTTTCCTCCATCCTGAGGGATTCTCCCCATCCCAGCGGGAAGCGGCGCTGACAAATGCACCTTTGAGGCGTTAGAAATGGGAGTATGCTCTTTATTGCTCATTATAAGCCTTTCACATGGGTCTGGGCACGTCCCAGGGCATTGAGGTTGGTGTCAACCTCACACCAGCCTCATCTGAGCTATGATTTATCCATAGGGAATTCCGGGCTCCCGTCCTGGAATGAAGGAAAAGGGTGTTAAAACCAGGACTGCTTGTGGGGGGAGAATAAAGAGACTGCAGTAGACAGCTCAGCCTCAGCACGGGGCTGGGCATCTCCATCCACAACCTCTTCCAACATGCTTTGAGCTCAGGATGGGGTTACCTTTGGGATGAACATGCCAAGGGCTCAGGAGAGGGCATTTTAGCTCCGTTCTTCCAGGTGCTGCAACAAGGAAAAGGGGGGAAATGAACCAAAGGCTGGGAAACAGCATCCCTGTAACCGAATCCAGCCTAGAGCTCAGGTGGAATAATGTGGGAGCTGGTGCCCCGTAGCGCAGCGACGGGCAAGGGGAGGAGAAAAGCAAATCCAGCTTTACCATCACGTTTTCCATTGCTGGGCCTGGATCTTCACTCTTCCAACAAGCAGGAGGCGCTTCCAGAGCTGGAAGGAGGCAGGAAGGGTGCTGAGCACCACAAGGAAGCAGGAATCCCATGTCCGAGTGAAAAGGCTCCCGTGTGGAGCAGCAGGTACTTACGCCTGGGCCTGCTGGTCCCGTCTCCCATTGGATGCATGGAGCAGGATGAGGTGAACATGCTCATTCCAGTGAAAAAGGGGAGTTTGACCCCCTCCTTGTTGTTACAAGGTGCAGGAAGGAGCCAGCTCCTTCTGTGCCAGCCCCAACATGGGCCAGCCTCTGGCTTCAGCACTGAGACCAACCTCTCCTTAACACCCTTGCAAGAGCCAGCAATAAAGGGATGAGCTCAGGACAGAGCTGGGAATGTCGAGGCTGGGAAGGCAGGATCAAACCCAACCCTCAGTGCAAAGAGCAGCGCTTAGCAGAGGCTGCAGATGGAGTCAGCATCGGCGTCATTGTGCCTTGGGCAACCTCACTTCTGCCCCATATCCATGAGTGAGAGCAGTGTCTGTGCTTCTCCAGGTGAGGAGGGGTGGGATGGATGATGGAGGGATGCATGGATGATGGAGGGATGGATGATGGATGCATGGATGGATGGATGATGGAGGGATGGATGATGGATGCATGGATGATGGAGGGATGGATGATGGATGGATGCATGGATGATGGAGGGATGGATGATGGATGCATGCATGGATGGATGGATGATGGAGGGATGGATGATGGATGCATGGATGATGGAGGGATGGATGATGGATGCATGGATGGATGGATGATGGAGGGATGGATGATGGATGCATGGATGCATGGATGATGGAGGGATGGATGATGGATGCATGGATGATGGATGATGGAGGGATGGATGCATGGATGGTGGATGTTTTTGCTGCTACAACCTCCAGGCTGCTCAGAAGCTTCATGGTGGTGGTTTAAGGGGTCTTTGTGCCCCTCCAGGAGCACCCCTGCCCCAGCAGCACATCTCCAACCACCCAGGACCAGCTCCACAAGACGCAGTGGATGAGACGAAGACTCATTAAACCCCTCATAGTGAAGCTGCTTGGCAGGCCCCAGCACCCAACAAGCTCTGCTCTGTGACAGCAGCATCACAAGGACAAGGATTAAACCACCCTGGGACATGCGGTGTCCCAGATTGAACACCCAATAGCACTGGGTTGGATGGTTCCTACCTGGCTCCTCGGCATGGGAAGCACCACCAGCATCCCCAAAACACTCATTCAGTGGCCATGGAGAGCTGGGTACCCCAAGAGGAGCACCCAATGCCCATACCCAGCATCCCCACCTGAACACGGCGCCGTGACCCACCTCACTCGTCCACTCTTCTCCTCGGATGGGCTGGAGCTGCTCAGGCTCAGCTCCTCTGGGGGCTGCTCCTCCTTGATGGGGTTCTTGGGGGCTCTGCTCTGGCTTGGTCGCCGCTGCAGCTCCGACTCACTGGGAGAAGAGAGGATTGGGATAGGAAACACAGCTGGATGTGGTGGGATACAGATGTGGTTGGCTATGGCAAAGACCCTCAGACACAGTGAGAAGGTGCCCTCATTTAAGTGCCATAAGGACCTTGCTCCCATCTCCTCCCGCCTGCGAGGGCAGCACAGGAGGGTGGCAGAGGTGCAGGGTCTGAGCCTGGGATGATCCCAGTCCTCAGGCTCCTTCCCGGCAGCTCCAAGTGCTCCTCACCTGTCCAGGGACGGGTGGTAGTTCTCATCACGCAGGTCATCCGTGTAGGTCAGGTCATCGTCCTCGGCGAAGTCCTCATCCTCCTCCTCCTCCTCTTCTTCCTCTGGGGGCTCAGGCCCCTGCTTCACCTTCTCCTCTGGGATGAGTGTGCTGCGGGAACACAATGACCAAGGAATGGGATAGAGGGGTCCAAGCTTCTTCCCTGGGGAAAGATTCCTGTGTGGCACCACTCACCTCCCGTGATCCTTCCGCGTGGTCCCTGTCTCTGCTGGCACCTGGGGCGCTGCAAGATGACAGGAGCAGTAAATTGAAGCTGGGATGTTGGGAGACGCAGAGGATGGGGAATGGATCTGGCAGTAGGGTTGGGAAGCTGGAGGTGTTGGAAAGGACCTGGCTGGTGCCACCCATGCAGTTCTGGATCATTAGTTCTGGAAAGGACCTTTCCAACCCGAACCATTCTGTGACTCTACTGGAAGAAGCTCAACCTCTTCTCAAGAGGCTGCTACAGGGAACATGGAAACCCCAAAGCCGACTTTTCCCCCTGGTTTTCAGCAGGGCTTGGGACACCCCCGATCCCAGCGGGAAGGTGCTCGATGGGACGGGAGAGAGGTCAAAGATGGGGCACCAAGAAGCCAATGAGGGTGGCAAAGGGGACGCGGCGCTCACCTGTGTCACCAGCGCCAGCTCCCCGCTCTTTCCTCTGCTCCGGGGCGGGCGCCGGAGCTTCCCCCTCTGCTCCAGGCTCCCCGTTCCCCGCGCGCCGCAGCGAGCGCCGGCGGCCACTGCCCCCCGGGGCCCCCCCGGGCTCCTCGCTGCCGGGGGCCCCCCAGGAGAAGCTGTGCCCGGCCACGCACTCCCACACGAGCGGGGCCGCGCTGCCCGGCGCCGGCGCCTTCACGTCGGGGACGAAGCCGCACTCCTGGCCGTGGCCGTGGGACAGCACCACGAGGCGCTGCAGGGCTTCAGCGTGGAGGAGGCCGGGACCCGGCTCGCCTGTGGGGCACCAGAGCAAGGGATGGGTGAGGACCAGCCCCAGGGTCTCCATCACGGGGCACCGTGGGGGTCCCTCTGCCTTCCCCTGCAGGGGTGAGGTTCCCACCCTCTGGAATGCCCAAATTCTCAAAGAGTTCCCTCAAAACCAGAGCTGGGAATGCCAAGAACCCCACCACAGCCAAGCCCAGCACCTCAACGCAACGGGAACCTTCTCCCTTCACCATAAAGCTCTCCCGGACCCCATTAATGGTGGGGTGAGGGGGGGGCACCTACCCGGGCTCCAGACGCAGCTGTGGGAGCTGTACCTGTGATGGGAAGAGGGGAATGAGCGGGGTTGACCCTTCCCGCTGCCCATCCCGAGGGATGGCGGCGCCCGGCACGGACCTGTCGAGGAGGAACTGGGCGAGCTGGGAATGGAGGGCGAAGCCGAGCTGCTCCTTGAGGCGGCACCAGCGCTCCAGGTGCCCCCCGATGCGGATCCGGCACTTGCTGCGCCGCGCATCCAGCTCCCGGCGCTTCTGGCGGCGGATGCAGTCCGGAGCACGCTGCCGGGCGGGACGGCCCGGATCCATCAGGAGCGGCTGCGGGACACAGGGGTCAGCGGATACAGGGATGGGACAGCTCCATGGGGGGATGCAGGGGGATGGATGGGCAGTGGGATATGGAGACGGTCAGGGGATTATGGGGATGGGATAGAGGGATACGGGGATGGGACAGCTCCATGGGGGGATGCAGGGGGATGGATGGATGGATGTGGGATATGGAGACGGTCAGGGGATTATGGGGATGGGATAGAGGGATACAGGGATGGGACAGCTCCATGGGGGGATGCAGGGGGATGGATGGGCAGTGGGATATGGAGACGGTCAGGGGATTATGGGGATGGGATAGAGGGATACGGGGATGGGACAGCTCCATGGGGGGATGCAGGGGGATGGATGGGCAGTGGGATATGGAGACGGTCAGGGGATTATGGGGATGGGATAGAGGGATACGGGGATGGGACAGCTCCATGGGGGGATGCAGGGGGATGGATGGGCAGTGGGATATGGAGACGGTCAGGGGATTATGGGGATGGGATAGAGGGATACGGGGATGGGACAGCTCCATGGGGGGATGCAGGGGGATGGATGGATGGATGGATGTGGGATATGGGGATGGGACAGTGGGATCGAGAGGCAGCCCGGCTCCATGGGGAGGGTCTGAAGGAGTCATGCAGGGACACGGGAAAGGACCCCCAAAGTCCCCGCCCCCCCCCCGGCCCGGCCCCGCCCCCTCCCGTTAGCCCCGCCTCCCTCCTTCCCGCCATTTCTCGCCGCGGGCCCCCCCCAGCCCCTCACGGACCGACCCCCCCCCCTCCGCGGTCCCGTTCCCGCCGCCGGGCCTTAAAGCGGCCGCCGCAGCGGGGACGGCGGAACCGGCCGGGACGGGAAGGGAACGGAAGGGAAGGGGGGGCCGAGGCCCCGTCCCGCTCCCCCGGCCCCGCCGCCGCCGTCCCCGCCGCCGCACAACCTCCCCCGCGGGGCCGCGCTCCATCGCATCCCGCGGTGGCCCCACCCCGGGGCCGTGCCCCCTTTAAGAGCCAACGACACCACCCCCCCCCCCCATCGCTCACGCTGCTCAGGTACCGGGACAAGATGGCGGAGGCACCGCCTCTTTTATCGGCGCATGCGCGTTGTGCTCGCGCCGCGGTCCCGCTCTGGGCCCGGTTTTGGGGTGAAATATCGCGTTTTGGGGACATTTTAGGGGTGTTTCGAGCCTCTGAGGCCCGGGTTCGGTCGCGGTTGGGGCTTGGTCTGGGGAAGGCAGAGCCGCGGTTACCCAGAGCCCCACAGCGCTGCCCTTCAGCCAGCCCCGGCCTGGCTAATAAATAACAGCAATAATGATAATGATAAATAGCGATCATAACAATAAATGGTAATAATTGTTATTGTGGATGAAGCCAAAGCCTTTAGTGCCGTGTTGAGGCTATTGGCAATGCAGCAGCATCAATGCATCATCAATAGAGCACCATCAATGCAGCATCATCAATGCAGCATCATTAATAGAGCATTATTAATACAGCCGCATCAATACATTGTTGCAACATTATCAATACACCATTATTAACAGTATTATCAATACAGCATTATCAGTATAGCATTATCAATACAGCCTTTATACTGCATCATCAATAAAGTTTTGTTAATGCAACACCATTAATCAGGATTAATACACCATTATCAATACAGTATTATTAGTGCACTATTATGAATGCAGCATTATCAATACACCATTGGCAATACACCATTATTAGTGCACCATTATCAATACAGTATTATTAGTGCAGCATTATGAACGCAGTATTATCAATACAGTATTATTATGAATTATTATGAATGCACCATTATCAATACACGATTAGCAATACTGCATTATTAGAACACCATTATCAATACACCCTTATCAATACACCATTATCAATACACCATTATTAGTGCACTATTATCAATACACCGTTATCAATACACCGTTATCAATACACCATTATCAATACACCGTTATCAATACACCGTTATCAATACAACATTATTAGTGCACCATTATCAATACACCATTATCAATACACCATTATTAGTGCACCATTATCAATACACCGTTATCAATACACCGTTATCCATACACCATTATCAATACACCGTTATCAATACACCGTTATCAATACACCGTTATCAATACACTATTCTTGACGCATGAAGTGTCCACGGGATAACGATGGACAAACTGGTGCCGGCAAAGCCCCCTTCCCCTGGGGGCTGCTCCGGCCATTCCCCACGTCGGGAATTGCCCCGATGCCACCGGGGGCTTCTCGGCCCCAGCTCCTTCTTGTGCTGGGTCCTCCGCGCGCTCCTTTGGGAAGAGGCTGAGCCCCGGGAAAGGTCAGAGCGCTGCGGAATGCGGGAGAACAGCCGGCTTTTGTGGGGAAAAATGTGGGGCGTGGGACGTCCAGGGGGCAGGAATTCCATGGACACGGGAAGGGGAGGGAACGGAGCTCGGAGGGAGAGCAGCGCTGAGGGTCTGGGGGGGGATCGGGAGCCTTTTAGGGACCACGGGAGCATCCCTGGGGCCGGGATGCGCCCCCATGGCCACAGGGATGGCAGGACCCGGCCGTGATGCAGGTACCGAAGCGCCATCCCCTTTCCCAAAGGCTGCTCGGGATGGGATGGGACACGGAGATGTGCTTTGGATGAGGCTTTTTGGGGGTGCTGGGGTGGGGATGGGGCTGAGGAGCAACGGAACCAATGCAACCAAGCAGCAGAAAGCAGGGAAACCAAACCTGTACTGGGTTCCTGAAGGTGGGAATGGTGCTTCCCTTCCTGCCATCAAGCAGATGAAGGGGAAATGCTGCTTTCCCCTGGGATTAAGGTACCCAAAGTCACGGATTTCCTCCCGAATATCCTCACAACCAGCAACTCTTCACTTCCACAGGCGAGGACCAGGCTGCCCCAGTGATGCAGAGAGCAGGGGAAGGGACCAGTAAGCACCAGTCTTGTACTGGGGACATTGGTTTGGGGCTTGTGGTTGGGCTCAATGTGATGGGAGCAGCTCCAAGAGCTCGGAAGGAGGATGGGAGGAAGGGCAAGGCTGCTTGCAGGGATGGAGCCCATTGCTTATGGAGGGAAGGGATGCACCGAGGTCCTTGGATGAGAGGACCCTGACCTGATCCTGTGTGTGTGTGTCCCCCACGCTTTGTGGCTGGATTTAGGGGTTGAGGCACCCGTGGGGAGCTCTGGGTGCCTCCTCCATGCGTTTTGTCCCCAGGTTTTAGCCTCAAGTGCATCAAGGACAAGAAGGTCCCCATTGGGGTCACTGTGGTCGTGGCCGCGCTGCTCCTGGCCATCATCGCGCTGGCGGGTGAGTGGCCGAGGATGAGGATGGAGGGATCCATCGGCGCCGCCTCCTGCCTTGGGCAGCGCTCACCACCGCCCGTTCCGCTCGTTCCCAGTGAGGAAGTTCCCCTCCTGCCCCGCCTGCCCCGCGCCCGACCGTTCCAGCTGCCTGGAAAACGGGATCGGATACAGGCAGAAGTGCTTTTACTTCGTGGAGGACGAAGCGGAGTGGAACAGGAGCGAGAGCTTCTGCCTGTCCCTCGGAGCCCATCTGGCCGCCGTCGACGCGTGGGAGGAGCTGGTAAAGGGGGAATCCCTGCGGATCGGGAGCTGTTGGGAAGCACGTTTGGGATGCACCCGAAGGGGCAGAGCCTGAGGCTTGGCTTTAACCCCTGCAGCGGTTCCTCTTGCGCTACGGGGGCTCCCTGCACTACTGGATCGGGCTCCGGAGGGAAGGATCCGCACCCTGGACGTGGGTCAATGGGTCTCTCTTCAACGACTCGTATGTCCTGGCTCCTGCTGGGGACCAGGGGCTGGCGTGGGGCAGGGGTTGAATGCAAGACGACACACACACACATATATATATAATGTATAATATATAGTATATAGTCTATACTATATAATATAAAACATATAATATATAATTCATATATAACATTTAATATATAACATATAAGATATAAAAAAATAATTAGTACATACTACATAATATGTAGTATATAATACGTAATATAGAATATATGTTATAGTATATATAATTTATTATAATTTTATGTATTTATATAAAAATTATATATTTATTATAATAATTATATAAATATATAATATATAAATACTATATATTTATAATACGATGTAGCATAGTATAATATAAGCATGTCTATAAAAACATGTATATATTGTATCTATAAATATGTAGATATTATATATATTTAATACATTATATATACTATATTTAGGTTTTATGTACAGGATTTATATATAGGGTTAGGGTTATATATATTAATATACATATTTATATATATTTATACATATCTATATATATTTATATGTAGATAATTATATATATTGTACCTATAATACATACATATTTTACATGTGCATCTATAAAACATATATAATTATCTATATACATTTATATATACAGACATAACTTTAATGAGGTGGGAGCAAGCAAACACTGTTTGAGCTACAGCTCTTGGGCCGCATCCCATGGCTTTGTGGGCTTGAGGGCACAAAATCCCCTTGGAAAACTGAGCACATTCCCCCTGTTGAGGAGCAGGAAGCAGTTTTGTCCTGCCCTGGGAATGGTGCTCCCTGCTCCTCTGTTGATCCCAATGGGAGCTGCAACCCATTGAGTGCTTCTCTGCTCCGTGGGGCAGGTTCCAAGTCCGCGGGAGGGGACAATGCGCCTTCGTCAACGGAGACGGGATCAGCAGCGACTGGTGCTCCCTGATGAAGTACTCCGTGTGCAGCCACCCCCAGGCTGGGAGCCGCAGCCATCCCGAGGGCTGGAATCTCACCTGAAAACCTGCGGCTGCTTTGGTGCTCTTGGTCCTTCGGTGCAGAAATGCAAGGGAATTGCATGGGAGAAGATCCCAGCTTGGCCAAGGAGCCCCCGGGATGTGCGTTGGGAATTGCCTGGCACTGAGTCGTGTCCTGGTTTTCCTTGTGAGTTTTCCTCTGGTTTAAATCCCTGTGGCCCCTTCCTGGCAAATCCACAGCGCTGGAATGTGGGAATGGGGCTGATCCCTCCAGATCCGCTTCCATAAGCACCATCACCCATCACCGTGGCCTCATGCACGTGCTTCCTGTAAAAAGATTTACCCCATTCAGGGTGTTTTTGCCCCAGAACCTGAGCCCAGCTGCCACCATGGGCAGGTTCCTCCCATTTGCTTCCTGGTTTTCCAGCTCTGTTCCCAGTATCTGTGTTTCTCTTTCCCATAGCCCTACACGGGGACTACTTGGTCTAATAAATGCTACTTCTATCCAAACCTGCCTCTTTTCCCTAGACACCGGGGTCCCATCACCAATGGGGCATCTTCTTCCTGAAATTCCCATCCCTTTGCATTTGGATGGGTAATGGAAATGAGTCCATTGCCTTTCCCTCCCCTGTCACAGTGTAGAGACCCCCCCAAATTGCTCTGGCATCATTTACACACGTTTGGGCACCAAATTTTGGCTGATTTTGCCCCATATTGCCTTTGAAATCCCACCTGGGGCAGCCCAGGGTGGGTGTTTGGGGTGAAATGAGGACAATTCCTCCCTCTTATAGTGAAACAAAATGTATTTATTCTATTGTGTGCATATTTATAACCCATCACACGTGAGACAGCCTCAGAGTGGGGAGCAGCACAAGGCAGGGGGGAAGTGAGCAGGAGCCCATCCTGTGCTGACAAAACCCCCTTTAACCCAAGGTATGAGCTCAAAGCTGCAGAAATTGGGGCGGGGGGGAGGGGGTCATTCAGGTTGGGAGCTGGGCCAGGGGGGCACGAAAAGAAACCTTTGGAGGGGCTGAACTGGGGTGGAAAACCCAAGTTTTCAGCTTGAAAGAAGCTCGGGGAAGCTCCATGAGGGAGCTTGGGATGGATTTAATGGTGGTGGCTTTCAGAGGGGATGAGCTGCACCCAAAACCCCCTGATGTAACCCAGTTATATAGAACCTGGAATGCATTATATGGAGGTAGGACCACGAGCTGTAATGGAAACGATTCCAAGACCTGGAATGTAAGAGCTGAGGAGCATCAGGGAGCGTTTCCAGCCATCACGAACCAACCCCAGCAGCGATTGACCCCTTGGCAGAGAGTCTGATGGTGGAGAGGAGCACGCAGAAGTAGGGGAACACCCTCTCCCCACTGAAGGAGCCCACGGGGAAGGTGAAGATGCGCTGGCGGCTGCCCACGGCATAGAAGGAGACTTCTCCCACCTCGTAGTCCAGGTAGACCCCGATGCCCCCATTGCCCAGCGGGACGGAGGTGTTGGACGGGGCCGTGAGGGCCACGCAGAGCTCGTCGTACCTCTGCAGCCCCCACATGTGGGCGCTGGGCTTGAAGAGGACCCGGCCCTTCCTCTGCACCGACTCCAGGGCCACCCCCACGGCCCAGAACCGCCCCGTGGCCTCCAGCTCCCAGTAGTGGCGCCCTGAGGTGAAGCCCTCCCTGCCCAGCAGGCAGGGGTCGGTGTCGAAGCGGCCCGGGGCGTCCGGCCAGGGGAGGCCAGGCCTACCCCAGGAGGCCTCCTTGAGGTCCTCGGACAGGATCACTTCAGGGCCCGCAGTGGCCGGGTCCAGGGTCACGTCCACTGGGGAGCAAAAGGGGAGGAATCAGAAACACCCCAGAAATCCCCATCCATGGTTTCTGCGCAGAAGGAGAAAGGGAGAGGTGGGAAAGGGAAGAGATGGGGCTGGGGATGCAGGAGGTAGAAGGTGAAGCTGCAGATCCTCTAACAGAGATCTCGCTTGATGCGACCCATAAACCATCAGGAATTGGGGTGCTGCTCCTCTCCAGCCCCTTCTGTTACCTTCAAACTGCTTTGCTGTGTGATAGTCCAGGGCGAGATCCCACATGCGTGGCCGTGGCTTGAGGAGGAACGACATCGCTCCCTCCACGTCCTCCCCTCCAAGAGAGAGCAGAACTCGGTTATGGTCCTGTGGATGGGCCCGGCTCAGCCTTTTTGTGTCAGAAAACGGGTTCAGACACTGCGTTTAATCAAAATGCCTGAAGGAAACAATCAGTTTTTACCCCGTGGTTGCAAGGGAGCTTTGCTCATCTATGGGAAGAGCCAGAGGTGGATTAAATCCGTTAATTCCCTGGTGGTTTATCAATGTGCACAAGGGAGATAAGGGCGGGCGTGAGGGCCATGAAGAGTAATGGAGCCCCCAAGTGGTTGGATAAACCATGCAGAGCTCCAAACTAAACTGGTTCCCATGTGTTTTCCCTAGGAAGAGCAGCGAGTGGATGAGCAGCAGCGGTGAAATGGTGGGAAAACACCCTTCAAGGAAGATAAAAGCAGGAGATTTGCTGGTTCGCACCCAAATGTCCCCATTTGGTTGGTTATGGATAGACAGGGAGGAAAGAAAAACCACAACCAACCGCTGGAAAACACCTTTAAATCCAAAGCAAAGATCCTGAGGGCAAAGCAAGGATAAACCCGCTCCCGTCCCTCACGGATGGGATGGGAGAGTGTTCAAAATCCCCTTTCCCACCCCAAAATGAAGCCGCAGTGCTGGGAATTGCCCCATTCGAACCTTTTGTGTTGCTTTGAGGCTCCTCCGGTTGCTTTCCCACCTGGATTTCTCCCTCTTCTTGGGGTTTCCCCTCTCTTTGGCACCGGCTCCGCTCGATCCCAGCTCTGCTTTTATCAGCCAGGGAGGGAGGAGAGCCCCAATCTCCTGCCTGCAGATGGGGCCATGACACATTCAGGCGCCTCCTGCACCCTCCGATTGCGTCTTTTGTGCCCCATTTCAGGGCCATTCCCTTCGTTACTGATGAAGGGAAGGGAATAAAACCCCAGCAGTGACAAAAATGTGCATTATTGAATTCATTTTTACCCCCAAATCTGGCTGTGGGCACTTGTGCATGACAAAACCAAGCCAAAGATGGACAAGGGATGATGGGGTTAAACTCAAACAGGGGGAGTTCAGGTTAGATGCAAGGCAGAAGCTCTTCCCTGTGAGGGTGCTGAGGCGCTGGCGCAGGGTGCCCAGAGAAGCTGTGGCTGCCCCATCCCTGGCAGTGTTCAAGGCCAGGTTGGACACAGGGGCTTGGAGCAAGCTGCTCTAGTGGAAGGGGTCCCTGCCACAGGCAGGGGTTGGAACTGGAGGAGCTTTAAGTTTCCTTCCAACGGAAGCAGCTCTCTGGTTCTATGGCTGCAGGATGAGGTGGCAAAACCTGGCAATGGGATGAGCTGGAGGGGATAAAACACGTTTAAAGCCAGCCGTGGGTGAGGGAATTTGCCTCTTCCCACCCAGGAGCCGAGCATGGGAACATCCCAGGGGCGGTTCGAGGACCAGCAACCAACATCCAGCCCAGAGGAAGCCACCTCAGTCACCTCCTGCTGCTGAAGAGGCAAACCCCTGCTCAGGACCAAGCAGCGATGGATGAGCAGCCGCTTGCTGCAGCCATGGAGCTTTTGGGGAGACCCATTGAGGTCTATGAGGTGAGATCATCCTCCCTACGGCACCCATCAGGCTCCTTATGGGAGAAGCTTGAAGGGAGTTGATTCCTGCTTTCAGGAGGTGGCTTTTGGGGGAAAATTTGCTTTCTTCCCCCCTATAATTTAGGATTTTAAAGGCAGGATTATACAAACGAGCTTCATGTTATGATTTCATTGCGGGGTGCATCCAGGAGAGGCTCCAGTCCCACCTGCGAGCTCTAAGGAAGGTGCTGGCGGAGCTTCTGGACTGGAGAATGAGTGAAGAGAAGCAGCGCATGGATTATCTGGTGAGGGGACCCTCCTTGTTCCAGCAGCCAAATGGGTCCCTGGGTAGGCTCTTCCCCCCTCCCCAGAAACACGTGGGATCGTCTCCGTGCTGCTTCCCAGCTCCCTGCAAAGCCCCGGATCCGGTTGGAGCCGTTGGCACAGATCTGGGCAGGTTTAGTGGGCGCCGCCTCCATGTGCAGCTGCTTTAAATCGCTTCCTTTTCATGGGGCCAGATCAAGCCCTAAAGGGACGTTCATTAACGTGGGATTTCTACCTCCCCAACACACACACTTCCCAGGGGGTTTAGACTTCCAGGCTCCCCAATTTCCCAGGTTGGTTTTGGACTGGAAGTAGCAGCAGCAAAGGGAAAAGGAGAAGGAAGTGGATTGGATTCAGGGGTTATTTAACCCCTGGTCATTATTTCACCACATCCCTGCCCCAGCCCCAGCCAAAGCACGTTGTCCTTTAGCTTGAGAGGCACAAATTCAGGTCTTGGTCAGGGGTTCAAAGAGGGATTTTGGTGTTTCCCCTCTGAGGTGAGGAGCGAGGCCGAGCGGGGCTGCATCAGGGCCGAGTTCAAGAGGCTGCAGCAGCTGCTGGCAGAGAAGGAGTGTGCAGCACTGGCCCAGCTGGCAGAGCTCGATGCTGCCTTTGAAGCTGCTCAGGAGGAGAAGTCTTCGCGGGTGGCTGAGGGCATCACACAGCTCCATGTGCTCATTGGGCAGCTGGAGGCCAAGCGCCTACCTCAGGTGAGACCCTGATGGAACCAAAAGTGCCCCCAAAGCAGTGACTGTGATGGGGAGTCCTCAAACCCCTTTTCTCTCCCTTTTAGGATATTGAGAGCATCCTAAGCAGGTATGTAGCACCTTCCCTGCACCCTTGCAACCCTGTTGAACATCCAGCTCCATCATGCCTCTTCCCAGCTGGAGCAAAATGAAGCTTCAGCTCCCATCTGGGCTCCCCACTGAGCTGGAAAAGAGCCTGAGCTCCTGCCGGCACCAGCGGGATGCTCTCCGGGAGGCCCTGGAGGAGCTCAGAGGTATTCGGGGGGAGAATTCAGTTACTTCAGGGTAATTCAGAGGCATTGTGGGACAAATTATGAAGTGTTTTGGCATTTGGCAGGAAATAGTTTAAAGGCAGGCAGCAAGCCCATGCCCACCTCCCCACCTGCCTTCCTTCTTCCAAACAAGGGGATACCTGAACCAAGGCCAGGACTTGGGAACTTTCCCAGCAGAGAGAAAAAGGGTGAGGTGACCCTTTATTCCCCTTTCTTCCTGCCCCTACAATGGCGTCACCCTCCCACTGACCTATCTGGCTTTCCCTACAGCAAAAGCAACTGCGGATCCCAGCTGGGCTCCTCTCCCGCAGCTCTTGGTGGACAGAAAGAGCGCGCGGTGGGATGAGGAGGAGCTGGAAGCGGGAGGGGAACCCTAGCGGCTTTATACCTGAGCTGCTCAGGCCGTGTAAGAGCAGCTGCTCCACCACTGAGGATGGGGCCCGGGCTTGTGGTGGTGCACAAGCCGCCGTTCGCCGTTACGGTAATAAAACAACAGATAAAGCGTGCGTAGTGTAAAGTTTAAAGTCTATTTTAGGGTTGGGGCGCCCGCCGCGGCCGAGCGCAAGGCATCGGAACGCTAGCCCCACTCCCTGGGAACAAACCTGCGGACCTGGTTGAAAACTGCGCCACCGGACACCCACGTCGCCTGCGTGCTCACCGGACCTGATTGGGAACTGCTCCAGTCTCCACCGCTGGGGCGGCCTTTCCCGGTTCCAGCTGCCGCTGCCCCCTGCAATCTTCTGTCGCGCAACGGCCGGAGGGGGTTCGATTCGAGCCGCAACCACCCTGTACCTCGGTGCAGCTCTTCTAGTGACACGGGGCAGCAGCCAAACACTCCCCGGGGCAGCCCTTCCACCGCCGCCCCGCGCGTCCCTCGGTGCAGCTCTTTTAGTGGCAGAGGCAGCGATCACTATCACCCACCCCTCGGTGCAGACCCTTCGCTACTCCTCACTTATCCCTCGGTGCCGGTCTTTTAATGGTGCGGAGCAACAGCCACACCCGAGGAAACCCATCCTTCCCTCGGTGCGCTCTTGAACACAGCTTTGTTCCGCCAGTCCCTCGATGCAGCTCTTTTGGTGAGACAGGGCGCCGATCACAATCACCCACCTGTCCGTGCACACGCCCTGCTGCGCCCCGCCTGTCCCTCGGTGCAGCTCTTTCACTGATGCGGGGTAGCGATACTCTCACCCCCAGTGCGGCTTTTTTCGCCCCTCCATCCCGCACACTTCCGTGCACAAACCCTGCGGCGCCCCGACTGTCCCTCGGTGCAGCTCTTTTCGTGACACGGGGCAACAGACGCACGCCCCCTCCCCCGGTGTAGCTCTTCCACCGCCTCCCCGCCAGGCCCTCAGTCTACCTGTCAGTGACACGAGACGGCCATCAGCCCTCATCACACCCCCTGCTGTGCACCACCAGTCCCTCGGTGCAGCCCTTTTAGCGGTGAGCAACAGCAGTCACAACCGGGACAGTCCGCCCTTTCCTAGGTGCGCCCCTCAACACCGCCTCGTTCCCCCAGTCCCTCGGTGCAGCTCTTTTAGTGACACAGGGCACCAGACACATGCCACCCCCCCCCCCCCCCCCCCCGCCCCGCCCAGCCCAGCCCTTCCACCGCCGCCCCGCCTGTCCCTCGGTGCAGCTCTTTTAGCGACACGGGGCGGCGATCACCTTCACCCACCCCTCGGTGCACACGCCCTGCTGCGCCCCGCCTGTCCTTTCGTGCAGCTCTTTCAGTGACACGAAGCACCAGACACACTATCCCCGGCATAGCCCTTCCACTGACGCCCCGCCAGTCCCTCGGTGCAGCTCTTTCAGTGACACGGGGCGGCGATCACCCCTCATCACCCACCCCTCGGTGCACACTTCCTGCTGCGCCCCGGCCGTCCCTCGGTGCAGCTCTTTCAGTGACACGGGGCTTCACACACACCCCCCCCGGCGCACCTCTTCCATCGGCTCCCAGCCCTACCCTCGGTACAGCTTTCAGTGACACGAGACAGCGATCACCAGCCATCAACCACCCCTCGGTGCACAGCCCCTGCCGCGCCCTGCCTGTCCCTCGGTGCAGCTCTTTCAGTGACACGGGGCAACAACCACATCCCCTCCCGGCGTAACCCTTCTAACCGCCGCCCCGCCAGTCCCTCGGTGCAGCTCTTTCAGTGACACGGGGCAACAACCACATCCCCTCCCGGCGTAACCCTTCTAACCGCCGCCCCGCCAGTCCCTCGGTGCAGCTCTTTCAGTGACACGGGGCAACAAACACATCCCTTCCCGGCGTAACCCTTCTAACCGCCGCCCCGCCAGTCCCTCGGTGCAGCTCTTTCAGTGACACGGGGCGGCGAGCCCCCCTCCTCAGCCACCCCTCGGTGCACACCCGCTGCCGCGCCCCTCTGTCCCTCGGTGCAGCTCTTTTAGCGGTGCGGGGCAGCCCACCCTTCCCTCGGTGCGCCTTTTAAAGCCGCCTCGCCACCGCAGTCGCTCGGTGCAGCTTTTAGTGACACGAGGCGGCAGTTTCCCTCCCCCGCAGCCCTCACTGGCTCCACAACTACCCCACAGCGTTCTCTAAATGGCACCGGTGACCAGCTCTTCCGCTGAACCCCCCACATGGCTCTTAAAAGAGCTTTTGAGTTCCACGTTTATTGTTCCATCAATCTTACTAACAATCCGCCTCGAACCTCCACACCCCCGGCAGCTCCCTCCATCGCAGCCTCAGCTACCTCCGCGCCCTCGTCCGCATCCTCTGCTCTGTTATGTCCTACGGGCACTGCCCTCGCCGTTCCCCCAGGTCTACACGGCTTCTTCAGCCGCTGAGAAGAGGCATTAACTACGTTCTTGCGCTCCTTCGTCTTCTTGGCCCGCCGCCGCCGCCGTCGGGATTCACCGGCCGCCCTCCCGCGCCGCGTATTTCTATCTAATCGCTCCCTACCTATGGGGCCGATACGGAACGAACCGGCGGCGCCGCTCCCCGTCACCCGCTCCAGCAGCCTCTTGTTGATCAAAGACTTGAGCGCCGCCTTCAAGCGACTACTATTCCGTTGCACATCATAACCCTCATCAATGAGAACCTTCTTAATGACAACTAACGAGGTACCTCTACGGCCCGACGAAAAGCAGACGGCGCGGAGAATAAGATCCGACAGCGACAACCGCCTGCGCTTCGACAACAACGTTAGCGGCATGCTGGAGATGGATGGCACCGATGCGACTGTCCCCCGTGATATAACTGGGCCGCCGGCTTCAAGACGCTGCTCCGCCCGCTCCGCCCGCTCCGCTCAGCAACGCTCAGCAACGCTCAGCAACGCTCCTCCTCCTTCAGCTGCGGCCTCCCGACTGCAAAACAGCGCCCCTCGGCGGCCCTTTATATAGCCCTGTGGCGGACGCAACAGAAACCACCTCTCTGTTCTCACGCCCCCTCCCCTCTCCGGCGGACGCGACCGAATCAACCGCTCCCTTCTCATCCCCCCCTCCCCTCTCTGGCGGAAGCGACCGAACCAAGCTCCACGCGCCTCTGCACCCCCCTCCTTCCTCCGGCTCCAAAATGGGGCTTTTCCCCTCAAAAAGACCTCCCCCGCCAGAGCTGCGTTCACTCACACCCCCCTCCAATGTTCTTTTGTGTCCCCTTGGCCAAACCCTACAGAAACTATGTAAAGAAAAAGTCTCCTAAAAAGCTGAAAATCATCCCAGAAAGTTAAGCAGGTGCAACGAGCGGTAGCACCAAGGTTCTGCAGCTCTGAAAGCTGGTTATAAACGAAAAGTAGAAGTTAAATAAGGCATGAGCAGTGGTTTGCTTTAAGGTTTGTGTGCATAGATACAAAGTAAGACTAAACACCAAAATCTGTCAATTTCTGGAAAAATACTTATGTCTAGCACAGCCCTGGTCTCGCCAGCTGCTGTCTCTTGCAGAGGTGAAGTCTCCTGAAGATTAATATCATCCTTGGAAATGGCCTGAAACATTTAAGAACTAATTAATCTTGAAATTTTGTGCTCTGCTAATTACACCCCATTGTCCCACATATATTAGAGAAAAAAAAAATTAAAATAAACGGTTTCAGTTTTTTTTTATTTTGCTTTTCTGTTGCCCAAGAGCTACTATTGAAAATTAAACTTACGGATTTATTTTGTTCTGGTGGCTCCTGGAGCGTCCCGTCTCGTCCCATCGCGCTTTGCTCCCCTGCACTCTGGAGATTCCCCGCACGGGTGTGAATAGAGGGAGTGGGATCACAAATGCCTCTTCCTATTGGCCGTCGGACGCCCTGAGTCTTCTTATTGGCTGTCAGGTATCAACCAATCAGAATGGATCTTTCCGATCTGCTCTCCCGCGGTGACAGTGGCCTCCCCCCTCCCCCCCCAGTCCCTCCTCGCATAGGGGCGAGTCTGCGTCTATTAAGGGGGTTTATCGATGGAAGCATGACCCAGAAAACTGAGGAGAACCTCCCCTAAAAGAGTTAGAAGAGCTCAATTTGAGAAAGAAAAATGGTTTTGCTGATGCTGCTTGACGCCTTGTAGGAAGGTTTTGCCAGCAGAGAAGTTTCTGCTTAGGATTTGTAGAGAATTTAGGGGAAAAAAACACTTCTTGTGCCTCCCGGGATCATTCGGGCTGGGGCCTCCCTGTGGTTTTGCAATCGCAGCCAGGATGTGAGCAGGGAAAGAGGCCACGGGCGAGATTTCATCCGCTATTTCACCACCTAGAAATGCATAGAAAGGGAAATAAATAAACAACTCAGCATCTTGACACAACAGGAAGTTGTTACTATGGTTAAACCACATAATAAAGCACTGCTATCAGGCAGTGCAGGCAGGACCTGGCAGGTCTCTACCTCTTACAGCCCAAATCGCTCTGTCTTTGCTGCCAGATTTACCTCCCTGTCCCCAGAGACTTGTAATGTCAGCCTAAGGAAGAAGAGAAACCACAAGGAAAGGCAGCAGGGAGGACAGCTGCTTTCATCTCCAGGGCCCTAATTTTAAATAAAACACCTGACAAACCCACAGGTCACCACTAAACCCAAATTACAGCCCAGCTCGGTGTGTAATTAGTTGTTTCTCCACTTGGTAAAGTAGGTCATGGGTGATATTGTCCTCAAAGACAAGAGCTGGTTAAGCACAAGGTTTGGCAACACCTACGTGACATCGAGGGAAAATCAAAATGCTTCTTTTGCAGTGTCCTGCTCCAAAGGACAAGCTTCCAACACTCCGTTCCATCCACTTGTCACCTGAAAAGCTTTATGAAGATCTAATTTGAAAGTCTGTGCAAAAAAATAAAGCTTAAACAAAAAAAAAAAAAAAGCCTTTCTTTGTAACTCAGCAGGCCCAGAGCTGACTCTCCACTGCTGGGCAAGACGGGAATCAGCTTCTTTTCAAGCAAACACACCTCACCAGCCTCACATAAGCAACTTGTCTGGCAGATCGTTTATCACAAAGGGCACACAGCCCCCATTCCTCGAGCAGAGCCTCCACAGCAGCCCCATCCATGAAGCCCAAACCCCTTTGGGATGACAGACAAACCTTGCACCACCCTGTGAAAAGAGGCCTCAGAGAACAGCTTCAGGTGTTTTCTCCATGAGTGATGGACTCTTTCTCGCAATAACAGACCCCAGCGCGGAGGCAGATGCATTTGGAGTTCATTTTCTTAACCTCAGCCTCCTGCCTCGCCCGCACCATTCCGCCCTCACCGCTCCCGCCAACCCTGGAACCCCGCCTCAGCACTCTGATTGGCTCCTTGCCCTACCACTGCGGCTTCCCATTGGCTGCTCCTCCCCGCGCAGCCCCCCCCTCCCGACAGCCTTCCTCCGGGCGGACCTGAGTGAGAACTGCGGGCCCAGCAAAGAGCGGCAGTTGCGGACCTGAGTGAAGACTGCCGCCCCCCCCCCCCCCCCCGCCAATTTCGTGGGTTAATAATGGCCGGGTATTCAGAAAAACGGGGCTCAGGAGACACTTTTATACCCCGAAGACTCCAATTTGGGTGTATTTTCCACCAAAATACAGTTCCAGTGCAAACCGGGCAGGGTTTTGGGGAAGTTTGTCCCATTTTGAACATTGTCCCTGGGGAAGCAACTCTGGAAAGTGGGGATTTTCCACCTCAAAATAGTACCTGCCTGGGGGAGAAACCCCGAAACTGGGGGGTTTCTGGTTAATGTCAGAGGGGCTCCATGCTGCTGCATCAAGGGGAAAGTGCTGATAACACCCCAAAATCCGTCTTTGTCCCCCTTTTAAGTGAAAATTTGCTCTAATCAGCACCAGCAGTGGAGGTGGGGAGGAAACTGCTTCCAAAATATCCTTAAAATCACCCAGATTTAACCCGAATCCTGCTGGAGGGTGGCATAAATCCTTCCCAGTGTCACTAGTTTGCCCAGACTCCCGTAGATCCCCACAGACCCCCCTACCTAATAGATCTGTGTAGACCCACACAGGTCAGTTTATGGTCTGTAGCACCAAGAGCATTAAGCTGAATATAAGAACAAACCCCTGCAAGTGCAATAGAGGACCCGAGTGGTGCTGATGAAAGTACCAGCAAAAAAAACTGACTTTTGGGAGGAGTTTTAGGTTTTTTTTGCCATTTATTCTGCAAAATCATTCCTCCACTCGCCCCGAATCGTGTCCTGGCTCCTCCCCTCTAAATCCACACCACAAAAAAAAAACCCCAAAAGCAATGAAAAAGGGGGGGAGAAATTCCCCCCCGGAACAAAACCACACTGAGCAGCGCAACTCCCGCTAACTCCAGCTGGGATCGTATCCCGTCCAGTCCGAGGGGGGCGCCAGGTAAACGCGCCGTCCCCTGTAGACGAAGCTGACGATGCCGCGGTAGCCGGCGCGGGGGACGCCGGACTTGAGGTCGTCCATCAGCCCCAAAGCTTTGGCGAAGGCCTTAAAGGAGTCACGGCCGCTGTATTGGAGGCGGACGGTGCCCAGCTCCCGGCGCCGGTTCCCCTGGAGCTCTTCCACCCTCACCTCCGGAGCAGAGTAAACCTTAGGGAGGAAGGAACGTTCGTACTCGTCCTTTTTGAGGTAAGAAAGATCCAGTTGGGTAAAAGGCACGAAACGGTCGTTGAGTTTGATGAATTTTAAATACTGGTCAAAGAACTGCCCGTGGCTCACGCCTTTGCGACCAAAAGTCATCGTACGGGAGACCTCGGGCCGGACGCAGGAGCGATCGCGGCGCTGCTCCGGCTGCCGCATCCAATCGTCCCAGAAAGCTCGCGGCCATTTGGGCTCGAGTTCATCCCAAAGCTCGGCTAAAAGCAACCAACCAAGGCCGGGAAAGAAATCAGTCCTGTAAAGCAGTTCAGCCTGCGCGACGTCCACCATCTGCTCCTTCCCGTTGTCGTTCCAAGCGGACACGCACCAGAGGCTGCGGTCGGCCAGGAGCAGCGGGAATGCCGCTTGGAAATATTCAAAGAAATCCGGAGCAACTTCTAAGTCATCCTCCACCACGATGGCAGCACGGTACCGGAACGTGCGGAAAACCTGCCCCAACGCCCAGCGGTAATGCCGGGCGATCTTGTAGTATCCTTGGAATTTCCTATGCTCCGCCGGCACCGGGATGTCGCTGAGGTCCGGCTGCCGGATGTGAGCCACTGCATCCCCATAGGAAGCGATGACCCGGGCGGTCTCGGCGTGCCCGCAGTCCTGGCTCACGATGACGGGGAATTGCTGCGCCGAAGGCCGGTACCGCAGGAGCTTATCGAGGCAGCGGCGCACGGTGCTGCGGTCACAGGCCAGCACCAGCACGGGCAGCACAGCGCCGCCGGGCTCGGTGGGGTGCGGCGGGGCCGGCGACGGCGGCGGTGGTGGCGGAGGGGGCGGTTTGGGGGTGCCGGGGCCGCGGCGGTGCCGCCGGCTCCAGAGGCCGCTGTAGCGGTGGATCTGGTGCAGGAGCTGCTTCTGCCGCTCCAGCTCGGTTTCGGCGTCCTGGGCCAAGCGGATCACTTGGGCTGTGAGGAGGTCGCCGTCGGGAGGCGAGGTCGGGCGGCTCCAGAGGAAGAGGAGGAGGAGGCCGTTCCAGGCGATGAAGAGCGCCGCCCCCCACAGCACCAAGCTGCTCTTCTTCAGCATCCTTCAGCGCTCACTCCCATGCCATGGACCTGGGACAGCACCAAGAGACAGGGTTCAGGGGCCTCCTTTCACCCTTCAACAGGGGAACAACACCTCCCCCGGCCTCCCCCCCCCCCCCGGCATGGGGATAGGAAGTGAAACAACGCAGCCATGGAGCCTCCCACCAGAAACGTGGCACAAAAACACCTCAAAAATAGGATAAGGGGGGAACGGCAAATTATGAGCCCTAAAGCCCAAATCTCTGCATGGGGAGCAGGGGGCAGAGTCCATTCCCGTTAAACATTAACCCCAAGGCAAGTTCCAGGAAGGATTTGGCACCGGGAAGGGGGTTGGGGGAGGGAAGTTTCTGCTTGAGAAATAGAAGGAAAGCTTCAATTTAGGTGCTAAAATCCTCTGTTTTCAGCAAGTTTTTACCTCCCCCTCCCCCCCCCCCCCAACCCAGTTTGACTCCTACCGGCAAAGGGAAGATGTCAGCGAGGGCAGGAAGTGGGAGGGAAAGGGGGATTTAAGGCAAAAAAGAAGGAAAACCATAAGGAAAAGGGGAATGGAAACACCAGGGCGAATGAAGAGAGGGCAAAGCAGCGGCTGGTGAAGCGCAGGGGGAGCAGCTCAAGGGTTAACGGCGCCGCCGGCCACGTTGGCGGGCGGAAAAGGGGAATTAAAAGGAAAGAAAACACCCGGAAAAGGGGGATTTAAATTGAGAAGGGGGGGGGGGAAAGAGGGAAAATCAAGGGTTTAGAGTGGTAAAAGGGAGGGGGGGGAGGCCAAAGGCAACAGAAGGGGAAGGGGGAAAGGGGAAAGTGCCGGTAACACGGAAAGCAACCGGCTCAGATCCCCCTTCCCGGCCCCAAAAGAGCCATTGCAGCCCGGAAAAGCAGCTGGAGAGAAGGGAAAGAAGGGAAAAAAGGTGGGAAAAGGGCAGTCTGGGGGGGTTTGAGCTCCTCAATGGGGGCTCGGCAGGGGGAGGCGCTGGGTTAAGCCATACCTGGGGCCAAAAGGCTGGGAGCAGCTGCTGGCTTGGCTCTGAATGAGGGGCTCTGCCTCCGAATGGGGCTGGTTTGGCTCAAAAGGAGCCAGTTTTGGCCCAAAACAAGGTTTTTTTTGCCCAAAACAAGGGGTTTTTGGCCCAAAACAAGGGGTTTTGGCTCCGAAGGGCAGGCTGAGCCGCGCCGTGCCCTGGTGCCGAGGCCGGAGCCGGCAGCCAGGCGCTGAGTAAGCAGAGCTGGGATTTCCCCAGCCCTCAGCTGCGCTCCGGGGCCTCCCAGCCCCGACCCCATTGAACCCTTCAGCACCCCCAAACCCCCCCCCCAATCCAGGCTGGGGGTGACGTTTTCCCCCCTTCTTTGCTGCTTAAAGGTGAATTCCCCCAAATCCAGGCATTCCTGAAGGATTTGGGGGGGTTTAAGCTCCTTTTCCTCATCACAGCAGCTCCCCAGAGACCCCAAACGAGCAGATTCGAGGTAACCCCCCCACCTCCCGGTTTCATTCCATCACCTTTAAATTACCCATTAAATCCCCTTTTTAACTAATCCAGGCTCTTTTTGCATCCCAGGGGAAGCAGCTCCGGCCTCAGCATCCCAAACCCACCCATAACGGACCAAGGAAGTGAGTTTTGGTGACACACACACACCCCCTCCCCTTTGATTTTTTCCCCTTTTCCCACCTTTTTGGCTTCACTTCTACCGGGGTGACACCAAAATAAACCACAGCGACCAATGGGAACAAACCCTCACCCTTTTCCCATGGGATCTGTCCCAACGCCTCGATCTTCCCCCAAATCTACCTTTTCCCCCTTTCCCAATGGGATTTTAACCCCAATCCCAATGGGAATTACCCGGGAAAAGCATCTCCCTTCTCCCCGCAGGGGATTACCTGCTTGTGCCGTCGCTCCAGGGGGAGGGGGGTCGCTGGGGTTCCCCCCTCCCCCTCCTTTTCCAGAGTCCCCTGAGAATCCCTTGGGAATGAGGGGGGGGGCTCAAGGCGCTGCTTCCCTCCCGCCGGAGCTTCCACACGGTGCTGGGGGGGGGGAGAGGGGGTCAGGCCATGGCGGGGGCTGTGTCCGTCGGTCCGGCCGCTGCCTCCGGGCTCAGCATCCTCCAACCCCCAGGCATGGTCCTTGGGGGGGGGCCTCCAATGAGCTCTTCAATGGGGAGGAAAAGGTTAAAATGCCCCAATTCCCCCTTTAATGAGCACAAAGCTCCCCCCCCCCCCACCTCCTCATGGATCCCCCTGCCCCGAATCCCGCAGGAAGAGGAATGGGGAGGGAGCCTCCTCCTTGCCCCTATAGGGCACAGGGACTCCCCCCAGCCCCTCCCGCAGCCCCATAGAGGACACCCGAGGCCCTCCCAGCCCCATAGACCCCAATGGCGCCCCCCGGCCCCACGGGGACCCCCCCTCCCCGGCCGGTACCAGCAGCGCTTCCCGGCAGCTCCCGCCACTTCCGCCCCGCCGCAGCGGAAGCGACGCCATGGCAACGGCGAGACCACGCCCCCGAGTATGCCCATTTATGGCAGGCCACGCCCATCTCGGGATTGAGTCACGCCCTCCGAAAAAGGGTGGACACGCCCCCTCCAGGGCTTCCCGCGTCAATCAACGCGCGCGCCGGGGGGAGGAAGTGACGTCAGGGAGGGGCGGGGCTGGAGGGGCGCGCTTTCGGGACTGTCTGGGCGCCGCGGAAGGGTTCGACTTGTCTGCTCTGGGGGGCTATGGGGGCGATGAAGAGGGCAATGAGGGGGCACTGGGGCTCAATGGCAGCGGGCAATAAGGGGGTGCTGCTGACCCCCCTTTTCCTCGCTATAAGGGACAATGGGGGTGATCGGGGGCACTGGAGCAGGGGGGTCCAATGGCAGCGGGCAGTAAGGGGGTGCTGCTGACACCCCCCTTTTCCTCGCTATAGGGGACAATGGGGGTGATCGGGGTCACTGGAGCAGTGGGGCTCAATGGCAGCGGGCAATAAGGGGGTGCTGGGTGATGCTGACCCCCCCCCGTTTTCCTCCCCCCCCATTCCCAGCCATGGAGCTCCCCTCCTCCTGCTTCCAATCCTGCCTGGATTTCTGCCCCGAGTGCGGCTCCGTCCTGCCCCGGCCGGGCCCCCAGAGCAGCATCAGCTGCCCCCGCTGCAGCTTCACCCTCGACACCTCAGGTCTGTGGGGACAAGGTTGGGGGGGGGACAGCGGGACGGGAACCTTCCCCCCCCCTTGACTGCCTTTGTCCCATAGACTTTGAGGGGAAAACGATCCGCAGCACCATCGAGTTCAACCGGTTGGAGCCCGCGGGGAGGGGGCAGGATCCTGCTCCCCACTTCCAGGGACCCCTGGTCAGTGGCTATGTGGGGAGGGGGGTAACACCCCTTTGGGAGGAACCCCCCCTGTCTATAGCCCCCCCATAGGGCTGGTTGTAACCCCGTGTCCTGGGGGGGGCACACGCAGGTGGAGCGGCGCTGCCCCCGCTGCGGGCACGAAGGCATGTCCTATCACACCCGGCAGATGCGCTCGGCCGATGAGGGCCAGACCGTGTTCTACACCTGCCCCCAGTGCAGGTGAGGGACCCCCCCATTCCATATGGATCCCCCCTTTACCCTACTCTGACCCCCCCATTCAATATGGATCCCCCCTTTTCCCCTCTCTGACCTCCCCATTCAATATGGATCCCCCCTTTTTCCCTCTCTGACCTCCCCATTCAGTATGGATCCCCCCTTTTCCCCTCTCTGACCCCCCCATTCAATATGGATCCCCCCTTTTCCCCTCTCTGACCCCCCCATTCAATATGGATCCCCCCTTTTCCCCTCTCTGACCCCCCCATTCAATATGGATCCCCCCTTTTCCCCTCTCTGACCACCTCCATTCCATATAGATCCCCCCTTTTCCCCTCTCTGACCCCCCCATAACCACCCCTTCTCTCCCCACAGGTTCCAGGAGAAGGAGGATTCCTGATGGGGTGTTCCTGTCCCCCCCACCCTGGGGTGTTTGTGCCCCCCCCATGTGGTCAATAAACCCCTCCAGGGTGTTGATTCAGGGGGTGTCTCGCTTAAAACTGCCCCCCCCAGCCCCTGTTTACCCCCCCCAATTCTCCTTTCAACACTTACTTGCCTCCCCCAGCCTCTATTTGTTCCCCCAAGGCCCTGAATTGCCCCCTTAAGCCTTCTATACCCCCCCAAACTGCCCCCCCATCCTCTATCTGCCCCCCGTAGCACCTCAATTGCCCTCTCAGGCTCTATTTACCCTCCTGAACTGCCCCTAATTGCCCGCCAGCCCCAAAATTGCCCTCTTATGCTCTACTTACCCCCCCCCCCCCAAGCTGCCCCTATTTGCCCCGTCAGCCTCTACCTACCCCCACAAACTGCCCCTAGCCCCTAATTTGCCCCCTCAGTCTCTAACTACCACCTTAAACTGCCCCCTGACCCCACTGCGCATGCGCGCTGCGCCCCCACCGACTCCCCCCTGTCCGGCGGAAGTGCGCCCGTAACGGGGGA
>NW_026892770.1:0-55372 GCF_033815535.1 Pezoporus flaviventris | reverse complement strand
GGTAAAAAGCAGAATTACAGGAATGCAAGAATTAACGTGTGGACACTTGTGTGAGTTTTAAGCTCAGCAGGTAGGTGGCTGAACTGTGCCAATGGTTGTAATTCCTTGTCCTGAAACAGAGAGAATGTGAGGTCGAGGAAGGAGGTGTTGGAATGAGCTTGACTCAAGAGAGTGCTGGGAGGAAGGAGGAGGGTGGGAAGTGAGAGATGATAACCCCAGCTCTGAGAGAAGCACTCACAAATCAAGGTGAGGTTCTGCGAAGAGCAGATGGTGGCCCAGGCTTTGAAGTCTTAGTGGTGGCCTTTTAGCAAGCCAAGTGACAGACGGTGTTCTTTGTTAGAGGTACTGCTGCGGACCCTCAGTCATGGCAGGCTCTGAGCAGGGGCAGGACAGGGCTTAGGCCGGGGCTGTTGGTACCTGCTCATTTCAGGGAGGAACCTGCAGCTGGGTAATACACCTGAGTGTGATGCACTCTGAGTGTGGTGAGTGTATCAGAGTTCAAAGGGTTTAATGTAGCTGCTAAGCAGCTTGGGAGAGAAGATGATAGTCCCACATGCCTTTAGCTCCTTTAGGGTGTGTGTTCCTCTAAGACTACTTAAAGATCAGCTTTGCCCCTGCTTTTACTTCTGTTTCAGACTCTGATTTTGTTACTGAAACTTTATTTGCAGAGAAGAAGGTAGTTCAAATGAACTTTACGAATCCACTGCTGATCAGATGAGTGGCCTTCCAACAAGCTGTAGAGAACTCAATGGCCTTTTCAAACCAAAGGAGGGCAAGCTTGAGAAGAGCTGGACTGAGGGCCCTGCAGTTCAGAAGCCTCAGTTCTGAGTGGCAGAGCCAGGAGAAGGGTGATGGGAGTTTCTGTTCAGTTGGAGACAGAAGGCAGTTTAGTTTAATTTCTTTTATTTCTTAGGATGAGAATGTGTTGAATTTTTCTTGCTTGCTAAATCAATAGAATCTCTCCTGATACTGCTGAGACCACAGTTCTGCTATTGCGCTGGAGGCAGCTTGCTTCAGAGCTGGGCTCTGATTTTCTAACTATGTCCTGTGTGAGTCTAGCAGCTGTGGGATCCCAACACCTTTGCTCCTCAAGATTGGTCTGAGCTTTTGTCAGTGACTGGTGATGTGTTTGCCCACAGTCATTGGGTTTTTTTGCACTGGCATTAGTACAGCTATAAAATAAAGAGCCATTCATTACATTCGTAGTGCGAAGGAGCAAAGTGAAGGCTTGGCAAGGAGTGGCAGTGACTTTCGTCTCCTCTTTGTGTGCATCATGGTGCTCTTGGGACCAGTGGAGAGGTTATAGGGGGCTTGTTCAAAACATCTTTTCAGTTTCAACTCTGAAGGCTGCAATGTGGCAGGGACCCTGCAGCGTGCTGCAGAGCAGCCGCAGCACTGTTACAACCTTAGATTTCTTGTTTATTCATTTATTTAGTTACTAGTGTCTGTGTTTGATCCAGAAGTCTCATTGTTTTGCCTGCCTGCAGGCAGTTGAGGGGACTGGTGGTTCTGGCAGGCGTGGAGTAGGCTGCTGGAGACAGGGCTGTCTAGAAGTGGGCAGTGGGGAGGGAAGCGTTCTTGTCTGCAGCAAGTCCCCTGCTGCTTAGGTTGGAGGGGCTGCTGCCCCTATGGAAGGGTGCACCAAGTCCCCCCAGGCAGCTCAGGTGTTGCTTTGCCACAGAGGGGCCTGAGATGGGCTGGTGAGGCTGCCCTGGCTGTTCTGTGGTGCAGGGTCTGTGCTGGCTCTGCGTTGTGCCATGGCAGTCACAGGGGTGTTTCACACTGGTTCACTTTCTGACCGCATCTGTATTGGTTTGGTTTTGGGCGGTGAATGAAACTGTGCTTTTCTTATGGTCTTATTACTTATGGTAATAATTACTTATGGTTTATTACTTTTTCGAGTTCCCTTAGCTGTTTTCATCAGCAAATGTCATCTTTTGTCATGTGGACGCCAGATGTAATTGCTGAAAGGCCAAGTCTCCATTGTGCTTGTATTATTTAGTATTTTCCTTGCGTTAATCTGATGATACATTCTGAAATTGAGTTTCCCCTTTTCCCTCCCCCCCCCCCCCCCCGCAATATTTATCATCCTCTCTGTGTAGTAAGTAATATTTGGGTTAGTTGGCTTTAACTCAGGAGTAAGAAGGAGGCAGGGTTGGAATTGTTTTGAAAGCTATAGATGAGTTTTTGTCTGCCCTATAGAAGGGCATCACCTGCTTAGTGCTGTAGTGCAGTACTGGTTAATTTCAATCAATGGAGCTACAGCATTTTGCAAAGTGATGGGTACAGGTATTTTCAAGTCCTCATTCCAGGAGGCCACTTAGTTTTATGAAAGTCATTTGGACATATTCATAGATGTGAGGTTTTCTCTACTTCACCAATTCAGAATGAAATTAATTGTGCTGAAACACTGGACTGAATTTAAATTTTAGAGTAATTCCTGTGCCTCTTCCTTCATTGATGCATCTGTTAAAACTGTATGGTTTTGTTCTCTTGAATTTGTTTGGGGTTCTGTGTTGGGTTTTTTTCCCTCCCAGAAAGAGGCATAAGGTCACGGTTACTCACTATTTCATTAGAATTAGGTTTTTTTGAGGGACTGTGACCTTACCTTGTTGAAGCCACTTTGGCAGCTTTTTACCCGTACGGAAAACAACTTGTGTCATGACATGGCCAAGCCTGGGATTTTTCTTCCTCTTCGTCGTGCACTTGCAGAACTCTTCCTTGTTACAGAAAACAGAGTTAGTTCCTGTACTTGCACCCCTCCTCTCCCCAGTGTCCAGAATGATATGTAATTCAGTGTTAAATTAAAAGCAGTTTTCCTTTCCCTTGGCAAAGTTCATCAGAGCTTTAGAACCATTAAATGCTTCAGAAACATTACAAACTTTCTCTTGCGGAGTCTGGCAGCAAATTCTACTAGAGGGGCCATGCTGTTGCCATATCCATTGTGGAGCCTTATATAATAGTCATGACTCCTCCTTACGCACTTCAGGCAGCAAGCCCTAAAGCCACTCTTTATTCTGAGAGGAATGCTGCTTTAATAATTAATTTAAAGGTATTTAAATGTGCTTTTCCTTGAGTTGGTTTTGCACACTACGTAGGAACAGTCTGTAAGGAACTGATTTCTGTGTTCACAAACTGTGTTCTAGTCAGGGAGAGTCTTCTGTGTAGTTCAGATACCTTTGGTTCATGGGGACTACTGTAATGATCAGCATTTTAATGATAATTAGTTGGATGATATCTTTACTTGAAGTGTTGGTGTTCACTGAAGGCTTTGTTGCAGGAGCTTGGATCTCTACAAGAGTATTTGCTTGCCTTAAATACTGAAGATCAACTTCATCGCTGCACAGCACAGGTCATAAGATTGCTCAACCTCAGTGATGTGTGGTTTTGCAATATCTTTCTGACAGGCAGAGATAATGAATGGTTTCTGAGTGCCCAGTGGAGTTGTATAAAGTAGAGATAAATGTACTTTGACTTCCCAGTACCCTGAAAGGCTTCCAAAATACGTGAATGAACTACACGCAAATGTTCTCCTTTGATAGTCAGCTGATGTGCCCCAAAGTGGCTGTTGGGTGTCATCTGGTTTACCAAAGTGACCTCTCAAGTGCCAAAAGGTGGGAATGGGGATGGGGGCTGGTCTTTCAGTAGCTGGAAATGCAGTTGCCTTGCTGGAACTGCCTGGGTACATGACAATTGTTGCACTACTAACTTCTTAGGTTGGAGGGGCTGCTGCCCCTATGGAAGGGTGCACCAAGTCCCCCCAGGCAGCTCAGGTGTTGCTTTGCCTGGGAATCGAAGGAGCTGGGAATCGAATTTTCTGTTGTTTTTTCCTGTTATTCTGCTGTCTGCTAAAATAACTCCTGCCTCCTGAGGTACACAGCAGGAGCAGAACACCACACAGAGGAGTGGGAAGGTTTCATCAGCACTGTGAGATCCCTGAAAGAAAGATACTGCAGTCTGTCATTCCAGTGGAATGGGCAGACGAGGGCATTTGAACGTGTTGTTGTGGGACTGTGAGCACAGTCTAGTGGGGATGGGATGGAGCAGCCCTGAGGAGAAGGACTTGGGGTTTTGGGTGACGAGAATCTCCCCGTGACCTGGCTTGAGTGTGCGCTTGAGCCCAGAACCCCCCTGTGTGCTGGGCTGCATCCCCCCCCCAGGGCGTGAGGAGCAGGTCAAGGGAGATCTCAGGCACAAGTTCTTCCCTGTGAGGGTGGTAAGGCCTTCAGCGTTGGTGTTCAATAAACTGTGGCAATCAGCACCTCGTGAAGATGCCAGCACATCGCTAATTTTTGTGGTGTGGCAGGGATGAGTTCCTTGTCTCTTGGCTTTGCTGCATGATTAACTTTGGTTTTGAACAGTTCTGTGAAGGGCAATCCCCAAAGAGAGTGGCTGCAGCGAGGCTTTCCTAGTGAAATGCTTGGCGTCAAGGAACTGGTTCATCATGAGCAGTTTCGTGAGCCCACTGCTGTGTTGTTCTGAATATTTGTGGGACATCCTGAGCCCACTGATGATTCTGCGGGTTACTCGTACAAATACTTCTCTCTTCTATCGTTTTTTAGCATCAGAGAAGGCCGTGAGATGTCTAAAGAAAATCTTGTCACGTTTCATCAGTGCTGTGACTAGGAGAGAAAAGCAGAGAACCCATTTTTATTAAAGAACAGGAATTTGATGCAGCACTGTAAAGCAATTTCATGAAGTAAATAGGAGCTCTGTGTGCTTAGATAGGAGCCTACTATGTTTAGCTAAAGCAGGAATTGAATGTAAAGTGCTCTAGACACTGACATTGGTTACAGGCAGTGGCTTTGACTCAGATTCACACCAATATGTGAGTATCTTCAGGAGATTTGTTTGAGGTTTGTATCGGGTGCAAGCAGGACCAGGGCTGGAAGCATTAGTTTTGAGTTTCATAGTGATAGCTCAGATTAAAAAGGTTGTGTTCTGTCATATTCTGGGAAGCAGCCTAAAAGCTGCAAATTTTAGGAAAAGTGTTGATTTGCCTGTCTTACGAAATCCAGAATATCATAGAATCATAGAGTGGTTTGGGTTGGAAGGGACCTTAAGGCTCATCCAGCTGCAACCCCCTGCTATGGGCAGGGATACCTTCCAGTAGAGCAGGCTGCTCCGAGCCCTGTCCAACCTGCCCTTGGTCTCCTCAAATTTGTGAATCTCCTGAAGTCTCTGTTGTTTGAGGAATGGGTGGAATAACCAGCATTTCCCATTTTAATTTTCCAGCTGTATAGCAAGGCTGTGCATATGTCGGGGGTCACCTGCGTGTTCTTTCCCCACTGCTCAGTGGAAACTTCCTTTTGGATGGCCAGGACGCCTCAGGTGGAGGAGGAAGGTAGATTGAAAGGTACCATTGTCACATGGTGGCAGGGGGTTTGAACTGGATGAGCTTTAGGGTCCCTTTCAACCCAAAGCAGTCTGTGATTCCATGATCTGTGTGCTGTGGATTTCTTACATCAGATGTCCCTGGGGAGCAGATTTAAACCTCTGCACTCAGCTTAATGTTCTTGGAATTTGTTTGTGTCTTTCTCTGCTGTTAGTTGATGCTCTGAGGCTGAGGAGGCTGCTACAGGCACACAGTTTATGGAATTGAGAGCCATTGCTGCATGGAGGCCACAGCGAGCCTGGCCTGTGCCAGCAAATGTGTCTTTTGCTGGAGGTCAACTCTGATGCAGTTCTACTGTGGGACAGGGGCTCTGTTCCACTCTGTCCCTGTGCTGTTCCTGAAGCCTGGGGCAGTGTTACTTGTGTGCCCCTTTAATTTGCAAGTCGGTGGAGGATGGGTTTGAAAGGGAGCAGGTTGCTCCCCCTTCCTGCCTGGACTCCTCCTCTTCCAAGAGCTGCTGGAGCCCATGGGTGTGGGATGGTCGGATGTGAGCTGGGTGGGTGGGCTCCACATCTGGGAGACTGAGGAGGTGCCACCTTCCCTAGAGCTGAGTCCTGTGTCAGACTGGCTGGGAAGCAGTGGAAGGAGGAACTGGGGAGGCAGGAGACACACACCTCTCTGTGTACTGCTCTGCAATTCCCACTTGGTAGAGGTTTGGTTCCCCCTGTAGATCACTGTCTGAGGTTGCGTGTGGCTCCTGGTGCTCTAGAGAACGTGGGCTGGCCCATCTTGTGCAAAGCCACCAAGGTGCAAAGCCAAATGAGTATCTTTGGTTTGAAATTGGACTGTTTTTCTTACTCCAGGTACCTTCATCGCCACCAATTCAGTTGCAATCTCAGTGAGTGAAAAGTGATGACTTGGTAACTGTTGCCTTCCTAAAGCAGTCTCTAATAGATGACTTTCCATTCTAGTCAGTAAAGTGACCCCTCTTCTTAGGGGGACAACTTTGTTAGTTCTCTAAAGGCAATGAGCTCTGCCTGGATGGGAGTGGTGAGCGGCTCCAGCGGTGCTTACTCACTGGGCTGCCAAGGGAGGGTTTTGCCAGGCTGGGAGAGCGCAGGATGGGGTTGGTGAGAGACACTCAGCAAAACCAAAAGCAGCGACGTGAAAGTGCGCTGTGAGTGGGAGAACGTGGAGGTTATTCTTTGAGCTCTTTTGTCTTGCCAGCTAATTCATACGATGGGGCTTGCGCTTCCTCTCGTATTCACGCCTTCTCCAGGGACCTGGTTGCCAGAAATACCCCTTCCATCCCGAAGCCTGAGTGTGCATGCAAACCCAGCCAAATTCCTCCTTGTCCTGGGTTCAGCAGTAGCAGTCATGTTTCTTCTTCTTGGTAGCTGGTGCAGTGCAGTGTTTTGACTTTTGGCCTGGGAACAGAGCTGATAGCGATGTTTTGGTTTGGCCAAGGACTTTGTGAGCCTCATGCTCTGCCAGGGAGGAAGGGAAGCCAGGAGGAAGCAGAGACAGGACAGCTGACCCAAACTGACCAAAGAGGTATTCCATAGGGTTAGGGTTAGGGTTTTTCTTGTAAGTTCACAAAGTATGGGTCTATGATTTCAGTGTATTGTTATGTGAAGGTAATAAATTATATCTGCAGTCATGAACACTACAAGATTGTTGATGCAGGAGTCACGGACAACGCAGAGACGATCAATGTGATCAAGCAATTGCCAAATTTATTACAAAGCCTTAACTCCTTATATACTATTTCTTGCAGGCACTTACAGTGATTTGGCATATTATGATATGATACCTGTCTTGAAGACCTTTAGTGACTAACATATAATTGGTTAAGCACAGGTGTGAGAACTCGACCTCGAAAGCTTGCCAGCAGTCCACAGTTCTCAGTAACTCAGTGAATTCCAGCTTCTTATCTTGCTTGCTTAATCTTCTTCGGGCCTCTCATGGCCTTGCTGTACCTTTCAGGATTATTCAGAGTTTATGTACGAATTATGCATTCTCCTGTGAGAACACTGCCTCCACATCTCCCCCTTTTTGTTTTATATATATTTTGGGTGACCCTACTTGAGCAGGGGATTTGGGCTAGATCATATCTCCAATATATGCTGACTATAGGCTGCTGGGCATGCCCCTTTTTTCTGCTGTATGGCTCTCTGATAACAGGGGAGGCCATCCTTCACATCAAGGTCTGGCATGGCATATGTCCCCACCGCTCCATGCCTGCCAGGTTGCAGCCGACAGCGGAGCTAAAGGTTCTTCTTGGTGGCAAACACAGAGGCCATCCCAGTCTTGCTCTTGACTGTGGTAGCAGGCATTTGGTCAGCCTCAATCCTTGCACCTTGTTGTCAATGCAGAGTTTCACCTCCTTCATCCAGTACCAAGTCGCTACTACAGCAAGGCACACACAAATTTACATTAGCAGAGTAACAGAGTGCAGCAGCAGTTGAAGATGCTGATGGCAGCGAGGGACTAGCCAAAGAAATTTCTTACCAGTGGAATTCCCCCACCCTCTTAATTTATTCCATCACCTGCTTTATAACACTACCAGTGTGTTAGAATCTTTCTAGCTTTTGCCTTAGCATTTTCTAGCAGCTACTGCAAATTTGCATACTTTAACATCTCTTTTACAAGTGACAAATCTATATAATACAAGGTGTGGTTTCTTATTAGAGACTGGCTAGTAAATACAGGTGGTTTTATACACAAAATCACAGCCTCTAATAATAGCTACTCTATAAGCACACACACATATTCAAGCAGTTACTTTTCAGTAGCCCCCAAATGATGTTTTGCAATCATTAGATTTTCTCTTCCTCTATCTCATTCTGCTTGGGGTATTCATGGTCAGCTCCTGTAGCTGAGGCATCAGGTTTTTCCATTTGTCTGTCCAGCTCATGGCAAGGCTTGACAAACTTTGCAGGCAGTCGTCATGGACCTGTAGGCAGGAGGACACAAATATACCCCCTCCCCCAGGTTTTCTGTTCTTGAGAAGCAGACAGGTTAGACTGCACGTTGTTAACCGGCGAGGAGTTTGCTGCATCATTGCCTTTGGTTTTGTTTTTGTTTTTTTGATCCAAAGTCGCTCACCCTACAAACGCCGACCTGCTTGGCAGCAGTTACAGCTGCCTGCCTGCTTCAGCAGCAACCATAAATACCTGCTGGCAACCGCGCTTTTGCATTAACCCTTTCATGCCCGAAATGTTAAACTGCTCCCCGTTAAAAACTTTTACATGAACCAAACACCAAAAAAACCACACAGAACACGGTCTGCCCTTAACATACGCACACACACACTTGTGGGATCCCACAAGCACGCTCCACACAACTACAATATTTGAAGCACAAAATCCAGCCAATCATTACTCCCACTACAGTCCCACGTGCAGAACGTGGCACAAGGACCCTGTGGAGACTAACAGCAAACCAGCTCCGAGAAGCATCATTGCAGTGCGAGGTGGCAGGCTCAACCTTAGCGGGCGTCCCTGCAGAGGCTCTGCGTCCCCCACATCGCATGAGGCTTGGGCTTTTATACTGACCAAAATGCACACTCATTCCGATACAGGTGGCCAGCCTGTGCTGGAAGAAGTGGCCAGCAGTATCTACAAAGGTCTCCAAGGGTCGATAGAAACCTGGACATACTTATATTTACCAACTTCTAGTGCATGAGTTTCACAGAGAGAGTGTATTAAATGAGTCACAGTATGCCCAATACCCCTGATAAGAACATATGAAAGACCTTCCCACCACCAAAAACGCATACAATATACCTGTATCCCGTGTTTGTCTCGCTGTAGGTTCGGTGGGGGGGGTGGTGGTGGTGGTGGTGGTGGTGGATGGTGGTTGTTTTTGTTTGGTTTTTTTTGTTTGTTTGTTCGTTTGTTTTGGTTTTGTTTTTTCTTCTTTAACGTAAAAAAGATTGCTCTCTTCACTTTAAGAAGGGCTGAAACATCCATAAAACGGAAGTCCTAAGCTGAAATTTCAATTCATTCAATCACTGACAAGGGGGGTGTCCTGGGGCGGTGCTGACTCTTTCCAGGCTCTCACCCATCGAGCTGGGACCCACCGCAAACTGTAATCTATAATTATACACATATAACCTCAACCAGTTAGTTTTACTTCTGTGTTGCAGAATGGCTCCAAGAGCAAGGCCATGGATCCTTAGAGGCCTTGTGCGAGCAAAGCAAGGTGTAGACCTCACAGGTAACCGGATACCGGATGTGGGAGGAGAATGTGAAGGAAGCTGTGTAGAACTAACCAATACTGTTCTGACTCGTAGGCGTGGCTACACACCACGCGGATATAAGCGAAGTGCGCCACAAATAAAGTAGAAGTTTGCTTATCACCCATATTGGGTTGGCGTGTCTTGCTTCTCCTCACCGCTTACAAATGGTGCCCAAACAGGGACCATGGACTACAGGGCCCCGGCTACCGGGGACCCGGATTACAGGGCCCCGGTTAACGGGGACCCGGAATACAGGACCCCGGTTAGCGGGGACCTGGAATACAGGGCTCCGGTTAACAGGGATCCGGAATACAGGGCCCCGGTTAGCGAGGACCCGGAATACAGGGCCCCGGTTAGCGAGGACCCGGAATACAGGGCCCCGGTTAGTGGGGACCCGGAATACAAGGCCCCGAGTATCAAGGACCTGGAATGGTGAGTGTGCGGTGCTGGCGGCAGCGGCCGGGGAGCACGGGCAATGCTGTTGCGGTGGCGTGACGGACCCGGGTGCTTGGACTAACCGAAAGGAGTCCACCGCTGGGGTGAACCATACACTGCTGCGTCGGGAGGCCAATCCAGAGACCGAGGTTACAGGACGATCATTACTGGTGAATTTTCTGCAATGGGCATCTCTGCATATCCGGTGTTTACTACACAGCAGGGGGCTAAAGAGTGGGAAGCTCTTGATCTCAAAATAGTTAAGGAGGCCTGACAAGCAGTGACCACGTATGGGTTAAAATCCTCTTATACTCAAGCTGTATATGTTATGATTTTTCTTGCAATTGACAGGGGGAGCCCATACAGTTTCTCTGTGATAGTCATGTACTAGAAGTTGGTAAATATGTCCAGGTTTCTATCAACCCTTGGAGACCTTTGTAGATACTGCTGGCCACTTCTTCCAGCACAGGCTGGCCACCTGTGTCGGAATGAGTGTGCATTTTGGTCAGTATAAAAGCCCAAGCCTCATACGATGTGGGGGAGGCAGAGCCTCTGCGGGGACGCCCACCAAGGTTGAGCCTGCCACCTCGCACTGCAATGATGCTTCTCGGAGCTGGTTTGCTGTTAGTCTCCACAGGGTTCTTGTGCCACGTTCTGTACGTGGAACTGTAGTGGGAGTAATGATTGTCTGGATTTTGTGCTTCAAATATTGTAGTTGTGTGGCGTGTGCTTGTGGGATCCCATAAGCGTGTGTGTGTGCGCGTTTGTTGAGGGCAGACGGTGTTCTGTGTATTTTTCTTGTTGTTGGGTTCATGTAAAAGCTTTCAACGGGTAGCTGTTTAACATTTTGGGCATGAAAGGGTTAATGCAAAAGTGCGGTTACTGGTGGGTATTTATGGTTGCTGCTGAAGCAGGCAGGCCGCTATAGTTGCTGCCCAGCAGGACGGCTTTCGCAAAAAAAAAAAAAAAGGGGGGGGGGGCAGAGAGTAATGATGCTGCTTTTAACCTGTCTAACCTGTCTACTTCTGAAGAACTGATAACCTGGGGGAGGGGGTATATTTGTGTCCTCCTGCCTGCAAAGTTTGTCAAGCCTTGCCATGAGCTGGACAGACAAATGGAAAAACCTGATGCCTCAGCTACAGGAGCTGACCGTGACTACCCCAAGCAGAATGAGATAGAGGAAGAGAAAGAACGAATAACTGCAAAACATCACTTGGGGGCAACTGAAAAGTAACATCCTGACTATGTGTGCTTGTAAAGTAGCTATTATTAGAGGTTGTGATTTTGTGTATAAAACCACCTGTATTTACTAGCCAGTCGCTAATAAGAAACTGCATTTTGTATTGTATAGATTTGTCACTTGTAAAAGAGATGTTAGAGTATGCAAATTTGCAGTAGCTGCTAGAAAAATGCTAAGGCAAAAGCTAGAAAGATTCTAATACAATGGTACTGTTATAAAGCAGGTAATGGAACAAATTAAGAGGGTGGGAGAATTCCAGTGGTAAGAAATTTCTTTGGCTAGTCCCTCGCTACCATCAGCATCTTCCAACATGCTGCTGCACCCTGTAATAGTTACTCTGCTAATGTAAATGTGTGTGTGCCTTGCTGTAGTGGCAACTTGTTACTGGATAAAACAAAAGTGGGGAGATGTGGAGGCAGTGTTCTCACGGGGGAATGCATAATTGGTACATAAACTCTGAATAATCCTGAAAGATACAGCAAGGCCATGAGAGGCCAGAAGAAGCTTAAGCAAGCAAGATAAGAGGCGGGAATTCACCAAGTTAATGAGAACTGTGGACTGTTGGCAAGCTTTCAAGTTTGAGTTCTCACACCTGTGTTTAACCAATTACATGCTAGTCACTAAGGGTGTTCAAGGCACGTATCCAGTCATAATATGCCAAATCACTGTAAGTGCTTCAGCCGGGGCCTTGGCTCAGCTAAACAGACTGAATTGCTGAGTTGCTAAGCAGACAAATACTACATCGAAGGCAATTCCTGATTTGTTGTTTAATGTTGACTCTCTAAGACATGCAACACTACAGAACCTTTTGTTGTTGGAACAGGGACATGGATGTGAAGAGTTTGATGGAATGTGTTGTATGAATCTTTCTGGTCATTCTAATTCGATACATGCACAGCTGAAAACCCTGGCTCAGCTTATCCAGCAACTGCAAGTGAGCAATGACTTAGGGATAACTAAATGGTTGTCCTCATGGGGCATTACAGGTTGGCTTAAAACACTGCTATTTGAAGGACTGCGCTTATGTATCATTGCTATTTTAATCACTGTAGTTGTTAGACTTGCTTATAGTTGCGTGATGAAACAGGTGAACAGAACAACCCACACTGTTTTGCTTGCACAAAGAAAAAGTGGGGAATTGTTGCAGAATGGCTGCAAGAGCAAGGCCATGGATCCTTAGAGGCCTTGTGTGAGCAAGGCAAGGTGTAGGCCTCACAGGTAAGCGGATACCGGATGTGGGAGGAGAATGTGAAGGAAGCTGTGTAGAACTAACGAATACTGTTCTGACTAGTAGGCGTGGCTAAACACCATGTGGATATAAGCGAAGTGCGCCACAAATAAAGTAGAAGTTTGCTTATCACCCATATTGGGTTGGCGTGTCTTGCTTCTCCTCGCCGCTTACACTTCTGCAGGACCTTTCCAAATGCCGGTTTCCAAATCCTTATACTGGACCAGAACACCCAGAGTTTTAGTCATATAACCTGAACCTAATGCCTGACCATGTATTATGGCCGGGGGATCATTAAAGTCTCCTGTCAATCGCAAAAAATTCATAACATATACAGCTTTCTATATCCTTGCTACCAGTGTAAGTCCTTCCCCCGTTTTTTGTTATTCCAACAGTTGTTTCAAAGTTTGATGTGTTCGTTCAATAATAGCTTGTCCTGTAGGAGAATAGTGTCAATAGTAACATGGGCATATTTCAATTTCCCGAAAGAGGGTACATGAGTCACATCCATTTGCCAAAGCTGAAGAGGCTGGAGGCCTCGAGGGTTGACTCCAAGGCCTATACCTGCTGCTTGGCCTTGGCAATCGGGACAAGATTAGTGATTTTTGTCATGATGTGATCTAAGGCCTCATACTGAGCTTTTGATAGAACTCTTTTGTTCTGCCTTTGACTCACCCTTTAAAAGGGGCATGAGATCAGTCAGATCATCATTTGAGATTTGAGCTATTTTCAAATTTTCAGGGATGTTGACCGGAGGAGCATGCGTTTGCACCATGATCCCAATATTTCCAGTATAGTCAGCATCAATTACACTGGGTAATACAAAGATTCCTTTCCTTGATGTTGATGATTGTCCCAGTAGCAAAGCACATAACCCATGACCAAGGGGCCCATTTAATTTAGATGGAATACAATGAACAGAAGTATCAGTTATGGTAAAATCTATTGCTGTTGCCACGTCCACTCCGGCACTCCCTGTGGTGGCGGAGGGGATGCAGTCCAGACACCCTGATTTTGTGTTGTCGTGCGGGGTGGCATCGCACTCACATTCAAGTTTCCCAACAGGGTTCTGTCTTTTTTAAACTTTGAACAACATTTAATTGTCTTGTGGCCAAATTTGTCACATTTAATACATTTGTCTGCAAGACCAGTAACACCACCCTGAGGGGGTCGGGTTGCTGAACTAATTTTCTTTACAGTACACTGCTTTTTAAAATGTCCCATCCGTCCACAACTGTAACATCTCGTACCTTTAGGATCCCCACGATCACCCTGACCTTGTTGTAGAAGGGGTTTAACAGCAGCGGTGAAGGCAGTAGCCATGTATCCAGCCTTTTCCTCTGCTGTGCCCACTTCAGAACATGCATCCATCATTTCTTGAAGACCAGCAGATTTTGGCAAAACCTGCAAAATATGCTTACAAGCTGGGTTAGCATTTTCCATAGCCAGAGACATAAGCATCGATTCTTTAGCATTAGATGCCAGATCAATATTCTTTTCGATAGCCTCTGTCAATCTGTCAATAAATTGCATATGGGGCTCAGGAGGTCCCTGCTTTACTGATGTATATGAAGGATTAGGCTTTCCTGCTTCCGGCACAGCTTTCAGAGCAGCTAAAGCCAATTGCTGTGCTTGCTGTAAAACTTCAATTTTCATACAAGCTTGTACTCCATCAGGGTGAAATTGTCCCTTTCCCAATAACATTTCAGATGAAACACCGTGCAAAGGGCGATGAGGATTACACTCTGAATTCTCATCTGCAGCCCTTGCAGCAAGCTCCTCAAACCCACTTTTAAAATGCAGGAGCTGTGAAGGAGTTAATAAAATTGCAGCCACTCTGAGACAAACATTTGGAGTTAGAACATTACTAGAAAAGAAAGCAGACATCATTTGCTGGGTATATGAGGAAGACAACCCATACTAATTGCTCCCTTAATTTCTTTCACAGCTTTCCAGTCCATAGGAGTCCAGACAGACTGTCCCTGAGGATTTATAATAACAGGGAATGCAGTGGGAACATCTATCGGTAAAATAGTACCGTCTATAATTGCATCCTGAATGCAGCCTCGCCATCTCATGGCACTCGGATTGGCTTTATTAGATGTAGGAGTCGGTGGTAACGGCACATCACACGGACTGATTTTATCTGGGTTTTCCGGTTTTTCTGTTTTTTCCGTTTTTTTCTGGGGCTTGCTCCCTCTCCTCCCCCAACTTGTCCAGACGATCCCGCAAGTCCTGCAATTGCTTATCTAAGGATTTCGTCCATTGTCGCCAGTTCCACTCATTTTGCAGCTCCAGTGGGAGCGATGCAAGCGGTGGTTTATGTGGTGGAGGTGGGTATTTATTCGGAGTTACACTCTCCTCCTTAGGAGACTCCCACCCCAGCAAAAATTCTTGGGGACTAAGTTCAGGGGCAGTAGCGGCACGAAAAGGGTTAACATCAGTTTGTTTCATTTCCTCACTAGCCACTACAGGCTCCCGAGTATCAACTGGAGCTACCGCCGATAAAGGCGTTGTCGACACAGGATAGGGGAAAGGCGCAGGGTCCTCAAACATTCGTACCTTACTGCGTGCTGGTTTTTGACCAGAATGTTTTATGCCCTAAACAGACGACACTACCATGGCTGTAGCACCGGGTGCTGAATCTAATGTAGGTGCCGAGCCCTGCTGTTGTGAAGGCGAGTCAGAGAGAGCTGTAAAAACAGATTTTGCCGCCTGTTTGCGGCTAGAGTCCCTTTTAGTAGTAACCAGGGGGCAGCAAGAGACTTCGCCTCCTTAAACCCACAAGTAACTTGATCCCACAGGCATGCCCCAATTGTTTTCCTTACTTTTTTCTTTACTTAATTGATTCCCCATCCTAACCCTCTTCCAGACCCCGTCGGCTCTTACCTTATTTGCACTGCGCAGTGTCTTCTGGGCTCACTAGGCTCTGTTCCGAGGCGTCTACCTCCCGAACCTGGTCCTGCCGGATCGAACCCAGCCGACGTCCCTGCGGCTCCGCGTTTTCCACTTTCTTCGGTGCCACGCACTTTAATTCTTTCAGCTTCAATATGAAAAATATGGGGAGTCCCTGTTTGGGCGCCAATTGCCGCAGAATATACATGGACTCAGTCAGAGATCAATATGATCAGACAAAAAGTCGTTTATTACAAAGCCTTAACCCCTTAAATACTATTTCTACTTGCACTCACAGTGATTTGGCATACTATGATTGGATACATGTCTTGAAGACCCTTTGCAACTACCATATAATTGGTTAAGCACAGGTGTGGGAACTTGACCTCGAAAGCTTGCCAACAGTGCACAGTTCTCATTACATCAGTGAATTCCAGCTTCTTCTTATCTTGCTTGCTTAAGCTTCCTTGGGCCTCTCACGGCCTTGCTGTATCTTTCAGGATTATTCAGTTTATGTACCAATTATCCATTCTCCCGTGACAACACTGTCTCCGCAGGGAGCCAGCGTGGGCCTGAATCTGTAATGACGCAAGCACATCTTCGTTCCCAAGTTAGCAGTGGTACTGGACCTTCCCAATTTCCTTCCCAAGCTTTTACCATAACCTTAATTTAACCTTCATATTCGAGTATTCCGGTTGACATGGTTTGCATGTGTTTCACAATGGGAGGAATCACACTGTCACCAGGCAAGCACAAAAAAATTCATGACATTTTGGACCTTTACCAATTTACTTACTGGCTGTTCTGAGTCCCCATTTTCTTTATTTTTGCAAATATGTCTTGATAGTCGGATGGGTGCGCTCGACAACGGCTTGTCCTGTGGGTGAGTGGGGAATGCCAGTGACATGTTGGATTGCCCAAGTTTGCAAAAAAAATTCAGTCGATTGTGAAACATATGCTGGACCATTGTCCGTTTTTATTTGTCCTGGGACTCCTAAAGTAGCAAAGGCATGATGAAAATGAGTTTGCACATGTCTAGAAGTTTTTCCTCCCAAAGCGGTCATACAAACTGCCAGAGAAAAGATGTCCATAGAAACATGAACGTATTTTAGTTTGCCAAATTCAGGGATATGTGTGACATCTGTTTGCCATATTTGAAGTGATTGAATACTTCTGGGGTTAACCGACAATGTAGGACACTTAGTGAGTTGTTGACAATCAGGACAGGCTTGTATGATAGCTTTTGCCTCTGCCATCGACAAGTGAAACCACCGTTTTAGGACCTTTGCTGATTGGTGGAAAAATTCACGAGAAATTCGAGCTTGTTGCCATACGTTGGGCACAGGTGACACACTGACAGGTTGAGTTAAATGGTCTGCTCTATCATTTCCTTCTGCATAGAATCCTGGCAAGTTTGTCTGACTGCGATGGTGACATATATAGTGCACTTCTGTTCTTTGTTTTAACAACAACCATAACTGTTTCATATTGCTAAACAAGGTTTCAACTGCAACCTGTTTCAAATAAGCTTTTTCTAATGGTTGCGCAACTCCTACTACATACGCTGAGTCTGAAATCATATTGATTGGACATATGTTCCATCGTTTAAACACCTCAGTCACTGCCTTCAGTTCTACAATCTGGGGTGATCCCTCAGAAAAAACTATATGTGATTTCCACTGGCCCTGTTCCTGCCATATAGTAGCTGCTTTGCCTGATTTTCCACTCCCATCTGTAAAGACTGTGATACCATTCACAGCTTTGAGATTGTACTTGGGTTTTTCCTCTATACATTCCTGCTGAATAAAAGTCAATATTCGATGGCTAGGATGACGGACCTTGATTGCTCCATCAAATCTTGCTAGAGCTATCTGCAGTGCTACACTATTCTGCATACACCATTGCAAATACTGTTCTGTCATAGGAATAATTATGGTTTGGCGTTCTTTACCAGATAGGTCTATGATACGATCCCTTCGTTTCATATTTAACTTACTTAGCAAATGTTTCAGCTCTGGTCACGATGTTTTTTGATGGTTGATGTGACAAAAATTGGCACTGAAGAATTTTCAGTTTCTCCTTATCAGATTCAACCCATTGCTTGGTTAATCCTACTGGCTGGAAATCATTACTGACAATCAAAAATTCAGTAGGAACTCCATTCATCACACGATGTGCCTGTCTCTCAATGCGGCTTCTGCCATCACTATTGCTTGTTTTGGTGCTGGTGTTAATTGTCTGGGTGCATTGAAGTCTGTGTCACCCTTCAACAATTCAAACAATGGTTCTAAACTTTTATTGTCAATTCCCAATACTGCTCGAATCCAATTGATATTCCCTAACAAGACTTGCACATCGTTAAGTGTATGGATATTGACCTTGATGGCTAATTTCCTGAGGTTCAGTGGTGTGATCTAAGATTTTCCAACCCAAATATTTCCATGGTGTGGTATCCTGAACCTTTTCAGGGGCAATTTGCAATTTATGTTGTTGCAACACTGAACACAATTCTTGTTTAGCAGCTTCTAGGTTACTTTCCCAGCCACCAGTATATCATCCATATAACGATACACTAATAATTGGGGGTGTCTTTCCCAAAATGGACGCAATGCTACATCAGCATAACCTTGACATATTGTTGGTGAATTTTTCATGCCTTGTGGCAATACCACCCATTGATATCTCTGCATGGGTCCTTGTTTGTTTGTTACAACATGCTTCTAACTCTTTGAATACCAAAGACGAATGAGAGAATTTCTTCAGACGTATTGACACAAACTGAAGACACGTGGCTGACTTTAAACTTCATCACTGATTGTGAATTATCTACATAATTTTAAACTTTCCTTATTTGACAGACTTTAAAAGTAGGAAGGTATATTCTTATTTTGAGTCATAAAAAATCAAGCGTGGTTTTCACTGTAGGTCAATTTTTTATTTCTTTCATTTTGAAAATTCTGGCAGTAGCTGTTCAGAAACATTCCAAACCACAATGAGCAGTGCTGGAGGTCAGGACTGCGGTGCGTTTGCAGAGCTGTGTGTGAAGAGGAGCATCCTGACTGAGCTGTTCGTGGCCATGCGCACCGAACAGGCTGGCTACCGTGAGCCGCAGTACCCGGCATGCTCTCTGCTGGCACTGGGCACTTGGGTAAGTTCATTTGGGAAACTGTTACCAGGGCATCTGCACTGTAATGCCGATGTTTCGGGATCTTACTTCCTAGCTTTGATTACCCATACCAGTACCACCTAGTTCTCTGGGTGTTCTTCAGAAGCAGAGAAGAGAAGGCTGTGTGGAGACCTCATAGCAGCCTTCTAGTATCTGAAGGGAGCCTACAGGGATGCTGAAGAGGGACTCTTCATTAGGGACTGTAGTGACAGGACAAGGGGTAATGGGTTAAAACTGAAACAGGGGAAGTTTAGATTGGATCTAAGGAGGAAATTTTTTCCTGTTAGGGTGGTGAGGCACTGGAATGGGTTGCCCAGGGAGGTTGTGAATGCTCCATCCCTGACAGTGTTCAAGACCAGGTTGGATGAGGCCTTGGGTGCCATGGTTTAGTGTGAGGTGTGAGGTGTGAGGTGTGAGGTGTCCTTTCCAACCCTAACTATTCTATGATTCTATAATTATTGCCTCATAGAACCCCATTATAGCTCCATAGAACCCCATTATAGCATCATATAGCCCATTATAGCCCCATAGAACCCCATTATTGCCTCACAGAGCCCAATTATTGACTCGTAAACCCCATTATAGCCTCATAGAGCCCCATTATTGCCTCATAATGCCACATTATAGCCCCATAGAACCCCATTATACTGCCATAGAATCCCATTATTGCATCATAGAGCCCCATTATAACCCAATAGAACCCTTTTACTGCCTAATAGACCTCATTATTGCATCATAGACCCCATTATTGCCTCATAGAGCCCCATTATTGCATCATAGAGCCCCATTATTACCTTACAGAGCCCCATTATTGCCTCATAGAGCCCCATTATTGCCTTATAGAGCCCCATTACTGCCTCATAGAACCCCATTCTTGCATCATAGAGCCCCATTATTACCTTATAGAGCCCCATTATTGCCTCACAGAGCCCCATTATTGCATCATACTGCCCCATTATAACCCCATAGAGCCCCATTATTGTGTCATAGAGCCTCATTATATCCTCATAGAACCCCATTATTGTGTCATAGAGCCCCATTATTGCCTCATACAGCCCCATTATTGAGTCATAGAGCCCCACTATAACCCCATAGAGCCGCATTATTGCACCATAGTGCCCCATTATAGCCCCATAGAGCCCCATTATTGCCTCATAGAGCCCCATTATTGCATCATAGAGCCCCACTATTGCCCCATAGAGCCCCATTATTGCCTCATAGTGCCCCATGATTGCGTCTTAGAGCCCCATTATTGCCTCATAGAGCCCCATTATAGCCTCATAGAGATCCATTATTGCCTCATAGACCCCATTATTGCCTGTAGACCCCATTATTGGCCACTGGGGTTGATTGAAGATTGGGGTTAATTGAAAGATGGAGTTGATTAAGGGATGGGGTTGATTAAAGGTGGAGTTGATTGAAGGATGGGTTTGATTGAAGGACGGTGTTGATTTGTGACTGGGGTTGATTGATGTATGGGGTTGTAAATGATTAACTTCAAGGACGTTAGGCTTTGTTAGCAACTATTACGATGATGGCTTGACTTGATTTGGGAGGGGCTTTACCCACACTTACTACAAGCGTGCTGATGACTAAAAAGGCCAAGGAGCAGTGGGTTTTTTAGGTGAGGCACAGCATGCGCAGAACTGGCCCCGTCCTTTACGCCTGATGTTTGTCTGCCAGGGCCTAGCGAGCTTGGACGGTGAAAGCAAAGTCCTCCGGTCGCAGGTTTGGTTAGAGTGTCCTTTTCTGAGATGGATGGCCTTACAGGGCCCAATGAGCTCTGTCTGCCAGGGTTTGAAGTTAGAGCTGTCCTTCTCCTAGGGTGGTTGCCCAAGGCTGGTGAGCCCATCCTGCCCATGGACACACTTTGTCTGCCCCTTCAGTTGAGACCAGTCTGGAATGGGAGACCCTACGGGAGGCATGAGCCACCACCAGCGTAGCTCCCAACCTCACTGGGGCATGCAGGCTCTTCCCCCATGACAGGGGGGTGTCCGTGAAAGAGATAACCCCATTATACCCCATTATAACTGCATTATAATCCATTATAACCCCATTATCCCCCAATATACCCTATTATACCCCATAATAACCCCATTATAACCCATTATACCCCATTATAACACATTATACCCAATTATAACCTTATTGCAACACATTATAATCTATTATACTTTATTATACCACCATTATACCCCATTGTCCTGGGTTCAGCAGTAGCAGTCATGTTTTTTCCTTTGTGGTAGCTGGTGCAGTGCTGTGTTTTGACTTCCAGCCTGGGAACAGTGTTGGTGAAGCCGATGTTTTCAGTTGTTGCTAGGTGATGTTTACCCTGACCAAGGACTTTGTGAGGCTCATGCTCTGCCAGGGAGGAGGGGAAGCTGTGAGGAAGCAGAGATGGGGCGCCTGACCCAGGCTAGCCAGGGAGGTATTCCATACCACAGCACGTCATGGCTGGGGTGGGGGGTAACTGGGAGTTACCCGGAAGGACACGGGCTTCCGGGTGGAACTCGTTTCTTGGCCGGTGGTATCGTATTCTCTTCCCTTGTTATTTTCCCTTATCATTTTTGTAGTTGATAGTAGCGGTGGTGATTTGTGTTGTACATTGGTTGCTGGACTGTTCTTGTCTCAACCCATAGGAGTTGCACTCTTTCGATCCTCCTCCCCGTTCCTCCAGGAGCGGGGAAGGGGAGAGCCCCGGTGGGGCGGACACACGGCCCTCGATTGTTGTCAGCTCGGCACCACTCACTGGGAGTGAGTGAACAAGTTACCTGACTGGGTTTAAACCACGACACCCATTATACCCTATTATAACCCCATTATACCCCATTATAGCCCATTTTACCCCATTGTAACCCCATTATAACATTATACCCAGTTATAACCCCATTACAACCCATTATACCCTATTATACCGCCATTATACCCCATTATAACCCAGTAAATGACCCTAAAAGTGCTGTTTTCACCCCAAAATGATGTTGACGCAAAGGAGCCTTTTATGGGGGGAGCTCTCAGCCCGTGCCCACAGCAGCCCCAAGGCGCCAGGGAGGGGCAGCAGCTGCGGAGCTGGGATGGGTCCGGATGGAGGGCGAGGAGCCCGCGGGGGTGGAGCAGGAGGCGGTGCTGGGTGATGACCACGTGACGGGGGGCGGGGGGAGGGGGCTACGGGGGGGCGCAGGGGCCAGGATCGGGCCCGGGCCCCGCCCCCTCCTCCCCCCCCCCCTTCCCTCCTTCCCCCCTCCCCCACCGCGCCCGCCCCAGTTTGGTCCCGTCCAGTTCCCGCCAATTTCGCCCATCATGGCGGAGCTGGAGCTCCCCTCCGATCTCGAGCTGCGCAGGTTGGAGCCCGCGGGACCCCCCAGTTGGGGCTTTTGGGGTCCTGGGGGGGTTGGGGTGCTCCTGACCCCCTCTCTTTGTCTCCCCCCCACCTCCAGGCTGTGCACGGGGCCCTGTGCCCCCATCCGGGAGTACATCATGGGCCACGTGCGGCACCCGCGGTGAGGGGGGCACCCCAACATCTGGGGGGAGGAGCTGCAACATCTGGAGGGACCCCAAACCTCGGATCGGTCCCTAAAATACATGGCGGGGGGAGGAGGGGGGTGTTCCTATAGGAATGTGAAGAAGATCAAAGGGAACCTGCTGTGGTATCCGCTGCACCCCAAAGTGGGGGGGGACACCCAAGCTCATTGGGGAGCCTCCAAAACCCCTCAGGACCCCCTCAAACCCCTTTGCCTGTTAGGACCCCCCAAAGTTCCATTAGGATCCCAGCAACCCCCCAGCACCCCCCAGTTCCCCCTTGTGACCCCCCCCCCAACCCCTTCTCCCAGATCCATGCACAGGAGCCCAAATTCCTTTAGGACCCCTCCAAATCCCATTGGGATCCCCAGGAACCCCCAGTTCCCTCCCATGATCCTCCCCGATCCCCCCAACTCCTCCTTTAACTCCCACAGCCCCCAGGTTTCTTCCTTAACTCGGGGTTCAGGTACCAGCACCTCAAGGAGATTCAGGTTTGGGGGGCGGGGTGGGGAGCGTTAGAGGGTTTTGGGGGGGCTCTATGGGGTTTTGGGGGGTCCCACAGGGACCAAAACACCCCTCTGCACTCCAAAACCATCCCCCCTGCACCTCAAAACAACCCCCTGCATCCCAGAACGCCCCCCCTGCACTCCAAAACCATGCCCCCTGCACACCAAAACACAAACCCTGCACCCTAAAACCACCCCCATGCATCCCAGAAGCCCCATGGCACCCCAAAATCACCCCCCTGCACCCCAAAACACACCTCTGCACCCCAAATCTACCCCTACTGCAGCCCAAAACAACCCCCCGCACCCCAAAAGCACCCACTGTGCACCCCAAAACACCCCCCCGTGCACCCCAAAACACCCCCTCTGCTCCCCAAAAACACCCTATGGATTCCCCCATGCACCCAAAACCCTCTGAAGGACCCCCCCGAATACATCCTGCAGCCCGGTTTCCCCCCCTGCAACCCAAAACTGCCCCTGGGCCCTCCCCCATGATCTTTTCCTCCCCACTCCTGAACCCCAGAAACCTTTAGGGACCCCCTCTATACTTCAAACCCCTCTGGGTTTCCTTCTGAAGTCGGTGCTGAGCTCATAGGAGTCCTTAAAGCCCCCCCAGATTCTCCCGAAACCCAGTGCTGAGACCTTTTGGGGTGCCCCCAACCCCTCCATGGTCCCTGCAGCCCTTTTGGGGTCCCCAAAATGGGATCTGGACCCCTTTGGGCCCCCCAGACTCCCCTCAACGTTTGGCTTTGGGCCCCCCCTTGCTACCAGGTTGATGCTGGAGGCCACGGGGCTCTCAGGGGCTCGGGGGGCCCAGATCCAGCAGGGCCCAGAGCTACGGGGCAGCCCCATGGACTCCCCAGAAACTGCCCTGGGGCCACTGAGGAGGCAGCTGCAGGAGGGGAAGCAGCGGCTGGTGGGTGCCAACGGGGGAATATGGGGATTTGGGGGGGTCCTGATGGGCTTGGGGGGGGGGGGGGGTCTGGGAAGTGGAATTTGATGGTTATGGGGAGGGGTTGAGGTCCCTAAAGGGTCCCAGCGCCGCTTTTGGGGAGGGATGAGGGATATTTGAGGGTCCTGGAGGGGGATTTTGGGTCTATAGGGGATGACATGGGGGAGTTTGGGGCTTTAGGGGGAATTTTGGGGGTGCTGGAAGGGGGATCTGGGGGTTATGAATGGGTTTGGTGTTAAGGGAGAGGTTTGGGGGGGAAATATGGGGCGATATTTAAGGTGTTTGGGGGTCTTGGGGGGTATTTGGGTCCCTCCCATGGCTTTGGGGTCCCTCATTTCCTTGTGTCCCCCCCCTCCATCCCTTCCAGTCCCGTCGCTGGATCCAGCTCCGGGCTCTGGGCGCATCCAAAGGGAAGCTCCAGGCGCAGCTGCGCCCCCTGCAGGCCCAGGTGAGCAAAGAGGGGGAGGGAGGGGGCGGGGCTTAAGGGAGAGAGGGCGGAAACTGGGTATGCGGTGGGGGAGGGGAAGAGGGGACAAATGGGGGGCAGGGGTGAGGAAAGGCCCCATATTCAGCCCCATGGGGGGCAGCTGGGACGGGGTTAAACGGGGACACGAGTTGGGGAGAGCTCAGAGCTGATTGGCTGTTGCCTGGGCAACGGTCGCCAGAACGAGGCCGTGAGCGGGGCGCCGGGGGGGGGGGGGGTGGAAGGTGGCCTGGCAACGCGCGGGAAGCGGTACGGGGAGACCCCGTTGCTAGGCAACGGCGGCAACAAACCCGGAAGTGCGGAGAGCATCGCGGAACGGGGATGGGGAAAGGCCGAAACACGGGGGGGGGGAGAGGGGGCCTCGATTTCCTGTGAAATCTTTATTTGTTGGTTAAGTTTCCTTTTCATACATTCTTAAGGTGACCCCTCTCCCCTCCCCCCCCCCCCTTCCCCGCGCTATTTACATCGGTGTCAGTGAGGCTTCGGATATAGACCGCCCCCCCATCCCCCCCTTTATCCTCCCCTCTGCCATCCCGGGTATAAAGAGGGGGGGAGGTGCCACCCCCCGACACCCCCGGGTGGGGGATGGGAGGTTCTGTCCCTTGGGCACCCTCCCCCACATCCACCCCCCCCCGTTTTGGGGTGCTGGGGGGGAGGTGAGGTCCATCCTCCCCCTTCCCCACAGACAGTTCATCAACAGGCACTTAATGACCCCCCCCCCCCCCCACCTTCCCCGCCCACCCCACCCCCGTTTTTGGTTACATGAAGCCGTTTCTACAGGGAACCCCCCAAAACCCACGCACGCACCCACAATGTGTTTGAGGCCAACACTAAAACAGGATTGCAAAGTCAAAGAACACGGACCTGGATGCGCAGGGCAGCCCCGGGAGATGCAGCCTCCCGAGGGAGGGGAGGGCTCTCCTCTGCACTGGTTACTGCAGGGCTCTCCCTCCTTAAAGAGCCCACGCTCACCGTGGGGGCCCCCTCACAATGGGCAAATCCACAGCGACCGCCACGGCTTTGGGATGGCGGCAGCATCGTGCCCATGGCCACTGGGCAGCCAGGGGTGCTCCGGGAGTCGCTGCGGGGGGACCAGCCTCTGCCCAGCCGGCTCGGGGAGGTCCCTCACGGGCTGCTCTTCCTCAGTGCCTTTGGTCCGGAGGTGGAGCATGCGAGGGGTCACAGCTCAACCTGGGCCATGGAACAGGGCGTCACGGCCACCTACGAGGAGTGGAGAGGGACCGACATTGGCACAGCAGAGAATCATGGAATCCCCTTAAAGCTCACCCAGCTCCAACCCCCAAAGGCATGGGCAGGGACACCTTCCACTAGGGCAGCTTGCTCCACGGCCCTGTGTCTCTGTGCACTCCCAGGGCATCCTGGGGATACCCCTAGAGAATCCCTGGGGATACCCCTAGAGAATCCCAGAGAATGCCTGCAGCACCTCCAGAGCACCCCATGGACCCAGTCAGAGCTCCTGAATCACAATGACCTTGGGGACATGGAGACCACAGGGGTGGCTGATTCTGGAACTCCCCGTGTTCAGGTGTGTGAGGTCACAGAACCCCACGGAACCCTCCAGCAGAGGCACCGGGAGACGACAGCTGCCCCACGGAACACAAGCTACCGGTGGAGGAGGCAAGAGCAGCTCCTCTGGTGGTTCCCATCTTGGTGTCTCGGAGCCAGTGCTGCCTGTGGACGCAGGAGCGTGGAAGGAGGTGGGTGGCGATGGCGATCTTGGGGTGCTGTAGGAGTTGCCAGAACACCTCAAGAGACTTCCCCAGAATGGCTGCTTTGGACTTGGTGTGTGAGTTGGGCTGGCTGAGCCGGCAGCGGAGCGCTGCGGCTGCCGAGGGATGATCCTGGGATCTGCCCTCATTTCTTGTGGGGAGAGCAAGGGCCTGTGGGGATGGGCCAAGGGGGAACGATTTTAACGTGACCGAGAGGGGAGACTGAGATGAGATCTTAGAAGTTGTTCCCTGTGAGGGTGGTGGGACAGTGGCACAGGGTGCCCGGAGAAGCTGTGGCTGCCCCATGGCTGGCAGTGTTCAAGACAGAGCTGAAAATACCCTGACCCTTTCCTTGGTCCATGGTTGAGTTGCTTTGGAGATAAATCTGACTTTACAGCTCTAACACCAAAAGGAACTTTTCCCCTTCACGTGCATCAGACACACAGATCTCTTCTGTGTCATGTGCACTTGAAAGTCACTGAAGAAACTAGCTATGGGTGGGAAAGGAAAGAGCACAGGAGGGAATTTTTAGTTCATTTTTGCTCTTCCTTGTAAAACCTGTAGGGCTCTAGCATCTTCTTCCGTATTTTCCATGGTAACTTGAATGTATTTGTGTTATTAAAGATAATATTTCATTCCCTCCTCACCTGTGTTCTGGGAGAAACAGCAGCAAGGGTCCCCCTCAATCCGTCCTTCTCACAGAGTGGTGTGGTCACCCCTCGCCTCTGTGCCTCGAAACAGAGTAGTAGTGTTGAGTTCCAGTTATAAACTGAGGGAAAAGTTGGGTTGGTTTACTCAGTGGTTAAGAGTTTGTTCCAGGTGTTTAAGTCCCATGATCTGTGCCAAGAGGTTTCTGCAGTACCGTAACTTGTCCAGCTGATTTCCATGCTCTACCATAGAGCCGAATGTTTAACAACAAACAGAATAGAATGGAAATGAGTGAAATTACGGTAAGCTGTAAAATTGGACTTAAAGTTGCTGTCGGTGACCATCCAGACAGGGTATCCCACAGAGATGTTGATATTGTCAGGTTGTTAGGGACAGGTTAATGGCTGGACTCGATGTTGTCAAGTGTCTTTTCAAATGAAATGATTCTGTGATGCTGAGAAAAGTTGATTTTTTGCCTTAACTCTGTCTCTCATCAGAGAAATGACACTGCAGGAAGGCAGTGTGTCTGCCAGCTGAGGGAGGGAACATCAGGGTTTGCTTCGGGCTGTTTCACTTTTGGGTTGCTTTTTCCTCCCCCTCCTCAGGAGAGCGATCCCCCTGGGATGGCATCTTTGTTGGTTTTGGGCTGGTTTGGGTGTATTTGGGCTAGTTTGGTCTGTTTTTGGGGTGCTGACGTGCCACCCCCCAGTGCAAAGGGCCGTGTCCCTGTTCTCCCTCACGGAGTCGGTGCTGAGTCCCGACCCCCCCCCTACCCCCGGAGAGGCTGCAGGCTGGCGCCCCCCCATCAGGTCCCGGGACCCCCCCTATATGGAGACCCCCCACATTTGGGTCTGGTACCCCCCCCAGTATGGGGACACCCCAGTGCCCCCCCCCCCCCCCCCCCCCTTGCCCTTTGCCCCCCCCCCCCCCCCCCCTCCCCAGCCTTGGACCTACCCCAGAAGCTGTCACAGCTCGAGGCCAGGCTAAAGCAGCTCCACAGCGACCTCCAGAAGGTACCATTTTGGGGGGGGTTGGGGTGATTTGGGGCTGTTTTGGGTTCTCACTGGGTGCCACCCATAGGAGAAACAGGACAAGGTGGTTTGGGGTGTTTTGGGGGTGCTTTTGGGTGTTTTGGGGTGTTTTTGTTCTGTTTTAGGGCTCCTACCCTGTATCTCATACGAGAAGCAGGATAAGGTGTTTTTGGGGTGGTTTTGTCCTGTTTTGGTTTTTTTTTGGGGCTCTGACCCTGTATCCCATAGGAGAAGCAGCACAAGGTGGTTTTGGGTTGTTTTGGGGGTGTTTTGGTTCTGGTTTTGGGGTATTTTGGGTTGTTTTTTTTTTTTTTGCCTGTTTTGAGGCTCTTTTGGGGCTCTGACCCTGTATCCCAGAGGAGAAGCAGGACAAGGTGGTTTTGGGTTGGTTTTGTCCTGTTTTGGGGGTGTTTTGATGCTGTTTTTGGGTGGTTTTATCCTGTTTTTGTCCTGTTTTTGGGGGTGTTTTGGGGCTCTGACCCTGTATCATATAAGAGAAGCAGGACAAGATGATTTTTGGGTGCTTTTAACCTGTTTTGGGGGTTGGTTTGTGTCTTTTGGCCTAGTTTTGGCCTGGTTTTGGCCTGTTTTGGGGCTGTTTTGGGGCTCTGAGCCTGCATCCCAGAGGAGAAGGAGGACAAGCTGGTTTTGGGGTGGTTTTGGGCTGTTTTTGTCATGTTTTTTGGCTCTGACCCTGTATCCCATAGCAGAAGCAGGACAAGGTGGTTTGGGGCTGGTTTTGGGGGTGGTTTTGTTTTTTTTTTCATGTTTTGGGTCTGTTTTGGGGCTCTGACCCTTTATGAAAGAGAAGTAGGACAAGGTGGTTTTGGGGTAATTTTCACCTGTTTTTGGGGTGTTTTTGGGGTGTTTTGGGGCTATGACCCCGTATCCTATAGGAGAAGCAGGACAAGGGGGGTTGGGGCATGTTTTGTGGCTGGTTTTGGGTGTTTTGGTGTGTTTTTTGTCCTGTCCTGGTCTGTTTTGGGACTCTGACCCTATATCCCACAGGAGAAGCAGGACAAGGTGGTCTTGGGGTGGTTTTGGGGTTGTTTGGGGGGTGGTTTTGGATGTTTTGTTGTTCTTTTCTCCTGTTTTGGGTCTGTTTTGGGGCTCTGATGCTGTATCCCATAGGAGAAGTAGGACAAGGTAGTTTTGGGCTGGTTTTGTTCTGTTTTGGGGCTCTGACCCTGTATCCCCTAGGAGAAGCAGGACAGGGTGGTTTTGGGGTCATTCTGGGGTGTTTTGGGGGTGTTTTTGTCCTATTTTTGGGTTGTTTTGGGGCTGGTTTTGGTCTCTGACCTGTGTCCCATAGGAGAAGCAAGACAAGGTGATTTTGGGGTGGTTTTGGCCTGTTTTGGAGGTTGTTTGGGGTGTTTTGGCCTGGTTTTGTCTTGTTTTGGGGCTGTTTTGGGGCTCTGACCCTGTGTCCCATAGGAGAAGCAGGACAAGGTGGTTTTGGTGTGGTTTCTGGGGTGTTTTTGTCCTGTTTTGGGTCTGTGTTGATGCTCTGACCCTGTATCCCACAGGAGAAGCGGGTCAAGGTGGTTTTGGAGTGGTTTTGGGTGTTCTTTTGTCCTTTTTTGGGGCTCTGACGCTGTATCCCATAGGAGAAGCAGGACAAGGTGGTTTTGGGGTGGTTTTGAGTTGTTTTGGGTGTTTCGAGTTGGTTTTTCATTGTTTTTGGCCTGTTTTGGGGCCTGACCCTGTATCCCATAGAAGAAGCAGGGCTAGGTGGTTTTGTGCTGTTTTTTGGGGTTTTTTGGGTTGGGTTTGTTCTGAGTCTGTTTCGGGGCTTGGACCCTGTATCTCACGGGAGAAGCAGGAGAAGGTGATTTTGGGGTGGTTTTGGCATGTTTTGGACCTGGTTTTGGTCTGTTTTGGGGCTCTGACCCTGTATCCCATAGCAGAAGCTGGACAAGGTGGCCTTGGGGTGGTTTTTGGTGTGTATTGAGGCTGATTTTGTTTTGTTTTGGGGCTCTGACCCTGTATCCTATAGCAGAAGCAGGACAAGGTGGTTTGGGGCTGGGTTTTAGGGTGATTTTGATTGGTTTTGGCCTGTTTTAGGTCTGTTTTGGGGCTCTGACCCTGTATCCCGCAGGAGAAGGTGATTTTTGTGTGGTTTTAGGGTGGTTTGGGGGTGGTTTTGAATGGTTTTGGGTTTTTTTGGTCCTGTTTTAGGGCTGTTTTGAGGTTCTGACAATGTGTCCCGTAGGAGAAGCAGGAAAATGTGACAAGGTAGTTTTGGGGGTCTTTTGGCCTTTTTTTGTCCTATTTTGGGGCTGTTTTGGGGCTCTGACCCTGTATCCTATAGGAGAAGGAGGACAAGGTGATTTTTGGGGTGGTTTTGGCCTGTTTTGGAGTTTGCTTTGTGTGTTTTGGGCTGGTTTTCGCCTGTTTTTGGCCTTTTTAGGGGCTGTTTTGTGTGTGTTTGGGGGCTCTGACCCTGTATCTCATAGGAGAAGCAGGACAAGGTAGTTTTGGGCTGTGTTTTGGGGTGTTTTGGGTTGTTTTTGGCCTATTTTGTGTGTGTTTTGGGGCTCTGACCCTGTATCTCACAGGAGAAGCAGCAGCAGATGATTTTGGGTTGTGTTTTGGTTTTTTTTTTGGTTTGTTTTGGCCTGTTTTGGGTCTTTTTTGTAGCTCTGACCCTGTGTCCCTTAGGAGAAGCAGGACAAGGTGGTTTTGGGGTGTTTTGGGTTGGTTTTGGCCTTTTTGGGGTCTGTTTTGGGGCTCTGACCCTGTATCCTGCAGGAGAAGGGTATTTTGGTGTGGTTTTAGGGTGGTTTAGGGGTAGTTTTGAATGGTTTTGTTTTTTTGTTTGTCCTGTGTTAGGGCTGTTTTGGGGTTCTGACCCTGTGTCCCATAGGTGAAGCAGGAAAATGTGATCTTAGGGTAGTTTTGGGGGTGTTTTGGGTTGTTTTTGGCCTGTTTTGGGTCTGTTTCAGGGCTCTGACCCTGTATCTCACAGGAGAAGTAGAAGAAGGTGATTTTGGGGTGGTTTTGGGGTTTGCTTTGTGTGTTTTGGCCTGGTTTTCTCCAGTTTTTGGCCTTTTGGGGGGCTGTTTTGGGTCTGTTTTGGGGCTCTGAACCTGTATCTCAAAGGAGAAGCAGGACAAGGTGGTTTTGGGGTGGTTTTGTCCTGTTTCTGGGTCTGTTCTGGGGCTCTGACCCTGTATCCTATAGGAGAAGCAGGACAAGGTGGTTTGGCACTGGGTTTTGGGGTGTTTTGGGTTGGTTTTGGCCTGTTTTGCGTCTGTTTTGGGGGATTGACCCTGTATCTCAGAGGAGAAGCAGGACAAGGTGATTTTGGGCTGGTTTTTGGGGTGTTTTGGGTTGTTTTTGGCCTTTTTTTGGGTCTTTTTGGGGGCTCTGACCCTGTATCCCATAGGAGAAGCAGGACAAGGTGGTTTGGGCTGGGTTTTGGTGTGGTTTGTTTTGTTTTTTTTTTTCTGTTTTGGGCCTATTTTGGGGCTCTGACGCTTTATCCCACAGGAGAAGCAGGAGAAGGTGATTTTGGGGTGGTTTTAGGGCGGTTTAGGGGTGGTTTTGAATGGTTTGGGTTTTTTTTTGTCCTGTTTTAGGGTGGTTTTGGGGTTCTGACCCTGTGTCCCACAGGAGAGGCAAGAAAATGTGACCTTAGTGTTAGCATGGGAACAAACACATAACCACCGGAATGGTTATATGAGGTGATTTATTGCAGCGCTGGGAAACCAGGGGTACGCACCCAAATCTGGTTCCAACCTCGTCGCATCGCGTTCACAATTTATACACGTTTAACACGGATTACAACATTAGCTAATGCATATGCATTAAGGACTGCCACATCAGGAATGTGTGGACGCTAGCATTTTCTTATCAGCTTCTGCTATGCTCTTCTGGCTACCTTATGCATAGGTTCTACTTGGGTATAGTCTCCAGTACATGCCTTTCTAATCCACCCATACGCATAGGTTCTACTTGGGTATAGTCTCCAGTACATGCGTTTCTAATGCACCCATACACATAGGTTTTTGCTACTAAGATTATCGTTGCAACACTGGTTACAGAACAGCCGTGACACAAAATCGCAAAGTTACAACATTTTCTAATATACAAAACCCCAATTTACAAAACCCCAATACAAAACCCCACTATTGATTTATAAATTTCTCAAACATAATCATTTCTACTATTTTATATGATTGTTTTATCATAAAGGCTTTGCCCTTTTCCAACATTTCCCCCCATTGAAAATACTTCACTTAAGTAAGTAGTTTCATTCTCTTAGGTAGCTGTTTCCTGATAATTAGGAGGAGGTGTCAGATATTTTGAGTGGTCTCTGGTCACTGCTCCTGTAATTCGATGAGTCCATGCACTGTTTCGGGCTATTTCTTTTCGGATGCAAAGATACATTAGAGAGATCATCAGAAACACAATCAGCATCATGATTACATTCTGCACGAGGGAACGGACCCACCCGGTGAGGTGAAGGCCCGAATCATCATAGAGCGCCCCGATCCAATTTTGTTCAATATATTCTTTTTCCTTTTCTGCTTCTTGTTCAATTTTGGTCAATTGAGAAATACTGTATTCTACGTCTGCAGTTACATTAGGAATATGAATACAACAGTGGTCTATTCTGTCTTTTAAATATTCACAAACACCATGTTCTTTAATCAGTAACATGTCCAATACCATTCTGTTCTGCAAGGTCATTTTAAGTTGCTGCTTGCAGTTGCAAATTTATATCTCTGAATCCCTTCCTTGTTATTCTGGCTAATCTTTCTGTTTGACCAATCAGCTCATGTCCTCTGTTATGCTTTGTTTTCCGGTCCATCTTAAACACCAAGGTATCCCTCCTCCATATTGAAATTTTTGCAGGATACCTACTGACCAAATTGTATCCCAAGTTTCCTGTGAGTTATTTTTCTCTTGGCACTCCCATGTCTTTTCTCTTGTTTGTTGAATTATTTTAATTTCTTTATCATAAATGCATTTTCTAATTCCTTCTTCATAGGTAGTGAATTGGGTGTTTAATTTCTCTTTGCACAATGATTCTGTTATAGAGGCACCTAGAACTCCTTCCTTTTGATATTCTGTCACTGTCACATTCTTTATTGTTTCTTTTTCCTGACAGGCCACTGTTTTATTGGTTTCTGGAAGTGGAAGTGTTATTATTTCCCATTCAATTGGTTCTCCTGCTGCTTTGGGTATCGGCAAACATGCTGTTATTCTGCTCGTGTTTTTCATTTTTGAGAAATATGATTGGATTATCTGTGCTGAATTCACTGATCTTTTAGTCCTTTTTCCCATAACTTCAATTTTGCTGTGGCCAATTGCAGATTCAGTCCTATAAGACCATTTACCTTTTCCCAAACTACCTTTATTAGTGTTGGTCTTATCAGAATGGTTTCTGTGAACTTGCAGGTCAGAATGGCATCTTGTTTTAAGTTTTGTCAAAACATTTTTCTGAGGAATTCCTAGGATAAGAATAGATACCAGCTGTGTTAGTGACCAAATGACAATCAAAGTTTTGTAACAGAACCCAGACATCTTATTTACATTTCAGCTTTAGTCTCGTAGGGCCTAATATCTGTGTTTCCCAAACCTTTGGAACTTTCTTTACTCGTGTATAATGTATCCAAGAATCCACCCCTTCTACCTTTACTGCTGTAAACATAGTTAGCAGTACTTGGTACGGTCCGTCCCACTGTTCTTTTAATGGTTCTTCGTTCCAGTTCCGGACGTATGCTTGGTCTCCTGGTTGGATGTCATGTGCTGGATTTTACAGGGACAGTGGCCTATTCCACACCAGAGTGCTCCGCAGTCGAGTTGAGGTTCTACCGAGAGACAGCACGTAATTATAAACATCCTGATTCCCTTTAATAGGGGTATTAGGGTTGGGTTCCGGCGCTTCATACGGCTTTCCATAGAGGATCTCATAGAGGCTTACTGACATTTTGCTTCTGGGTTTTACTCTGATTCTTAGCAGAGCTATAGGTAATGCTTGTGGCCATTTTATTTTAGCCTCCTGACATATTTTACTGATCTGTCTCTTTATTGTCTGATTCATCTTTTCTACCTGTCCACTAGATTGGGGCCTCCAAGGAGTGTGTAAGTTCCATGATATTCCTAACAGTTTACTAACTTCTTGTACTGTGGTTGCAATAAAATGTGGACCCCTATCTGATGATATCCCTAAAGGGACTCCAAATCGTGGAATGATTTCTTTAAGCAACCACTTCACCACTTCTTTTGCTTGATAGGTGCGACGGGGAAAGGCCTCCGGCCATCCAGAAAAAGTGTCAACCCCTACTAACAGATATTTGTATCCTTGTACCTTCGGTAGTTCCGCAAAATCACCCTGCCAATAATCTCCTGGTTCCATTCCTACTCTAATTCTTCCCATTTCAACTTGTCTTTTTACGACTGGATTGTTTTTCAAACAAATTTCACATTTCGATCCCACTGCTTTTGCCATAGTTAACATCTGTGTGGAAATTATTCCTCGTTTTAAATAAGTTACCAATGCTTCTGCACCCCAATGACATTTCTGATGTTCAGTTTGTAGAATTTTCCGCATTATTGTCGGTGGCGCTATTACTTGTCCTGTTGTTGTTACATACCACCCTTCAGAGTTCTTTTGGGCTTTTAAGAGTCCTGCTAACTTTTCATCTTCTTTTGAATAGTTTGGACTTTATGGAAGATAGGTGTGGAGCGGGCTTACCTTCAGAGGTATCAAAGCCATCATGTTCCATACCCTCCAGGCTATTTGTCGGGCCGTTTGATCTGCCAGTGTATTTCCTTCAGATATCTTTGAAGTTCCTCCTTGATGCGCCTTGCAATGCATGATGGCTACCTGTTTAGGTCTTTGCACAGCAATTATTAATTCTAAAATTTCCTTTTGATACTTTATGTTAGTCCCTTGTGAGGATAAAAGTCCCCGTTCTTTCCATAATGCTCCATGAATGTGTACCACACCAAATGCATATTTTGAGGCTGTCCATACATTTACCTTTTTGCCATTGCTCAGTTCCAACGCTCTTGTGAGAGCTATTAATTCTGCCCATTGGGCCGATGTTCCAGGAGGCAGTGCTTTGGCTCCGACTACCTCTTGTTGCGTTGTCACAGCATACCCTGCGTATCGTGTCCCGTTCTCCACAAAACTGCTTCCATCTGTGAAGAGTTCCCAGTCTGGTCGTTCAAGAGGTACATCCTTTAAGTCCGTTCTGGTTGCATATGTATGTTTGATGACTTCTATGCAGTCATGTTCAAGAGTTCCTTCTTCTAGGTCAGTTCCTAGAAAAGCTGCTGGGTTTAGCAGATTAGTAGTTCTCAAGTTTATATCATCCTGTTCCATTAGGATTGCCTGATATTTCATCATCCGGCTAGGGGACAACCAATGCCCCCCTTTTTGTTCTAGAACAGTGGTTATCATATGTGGCACAAACACATCGATATGTTTTCCCAAAGTTAATTTCCTAGCTTCTTGGATCAAAATGACAGCTGCTGCTACTGCCCTCAAGCATGAGGGCCATCCTGTACTCACCGGATCCAGTTGTTTTGAGAAATATCCCACCGGTCTTTTCCAGCTTCCGAGTTTCTGAGTTAATACTCCCATTGCCAACCTCTGTCTTTCGTGGACAAACAATTGAAAACCTTTTGTCAAATCTGGGAGTCCCAATGCCGGTGATTTTGTTAACTCCTCCTTCAGATTTTTGAAGGCCACTTTCTGTGGTTTGTCCCAAACAAAGTCATGTGATTTTTGGGCTTCATACAGGGGTTTGGCAATAAGTCCATAGTCCATTATCCATAATCTGCACCACCCTGTCATGCCCCAAAATATTCTTAGTTCATGCAAGTTTCGTGGTTCTGGGATGGCACAGATTGCCTCTATGCGATTTATTCCCAGTTTTCGCTGCCCTTGTGAATTCTCACATCCCAGATACAGCACAGTCATGCATGTAATTTGTGCCTTTTGAGACTTTATAACCATTCAAGCCTAGCTGATTCAGAATTTCAATTGTCACCTTTATGCACTGGGACCTTTGTTCTGTTGCAATAAAAATGTCATCTACATATTGTAACAAAAGGTATTGTGATCTTGGTACCTGTATTTCTCCTTGGGTGGTCCATGCTTCCAATTCCTTGGCCAATTGGTTTCCAAATAGGGTCGGACTGTTCTTGAATCCTTGTGGAAGTCTGGTCCATGTCAATTGTGTTTTCCGTCCATTCTGTGGATTTTCCCATTCAAATGCAAACAGTTTCCTGCTATTTTTATCAAGAGGAATGCAGAAGAAGACATCCTTTAAATCAATTACTGTAAACCATTTATGTTTCTCCTTCACAGATGTTAGCAATGTATAAGGGTTTGCCACCACCGGGTGGATGTCTTTTGTTATTTCATTTATTGCCCTCAAGTCTTGTACTTATCTATACTCACAGTTTGGTTTCTTTACCGGGGAAATTGGTGTGTTATATTCTGATTCACATTCTTCTAAAATTTGGTATTTTAAAAATTTCTCAATTGTTTTTATAATTCCATATCTTGCTTCTAGTTTTAATGGATATTGTTTAATCCTTACTGGTTTATCTCCGTCTTTTAATTCTACTACTATTGGCTGAGCTGCTTTTGATTTTCCCGGGATTTTGGTTTCCCAAACTGTCGGTATTACAGCCTGTTCCACTTCTTTTGGAATTTGTGGAATAGATTTGTCTTTGAGAACTAGAATCTGTCCTGCTTTGGATTCAGGGATTTGCATTATCAATTCGCTGTTTTCAAAAGCAATTGTAGCATCCAATTTACTTAATAAGTCCCGTCCCAATAGAGGAATGGGACATTCAGGCACATATAAAAATTCATGTGTCAATTGTTTTCCTCTAAATCGTAAGTCTAGGGGTTGCAGGGGTTCTTTCCCTGTGGCTCCCACAATTGTCATTGTTTTCTTTCCTATTCTTCCGTGCAAATCATTTAAAACTGAATAAGTGGCCCCTGTGTCTATTAAAAATTTTACTTCTTACTCTCCTAATTGGATTTTTACAAGGGGCTCCTTATTTTCTACTTGGCCTAGTCAGCTCTGATTATCAAATTCCCCCAACACCATTGTTTTAGCTATGTCGGATCCTGCAAAAGGATTTCTTGGAGACATGAACTGCCCCCCCCGGATGGACATTCATTTTTCCAATGTCCTTCTTGCTTGCAAAGTGCACATTGATTATATCCTATTCTTTCTGTGCTCATTCCCATCCTTGGATTATAAAATCCTCTGCCTCGTCCCCGTCCTCGCATATTTCCTCGTCCTCTTCCCCTAGGGTTAGGGAAACCTTGTTCTGTTCCCTGTATCACTGCCAGTAAACTCTGTTGTTGTCTCCAGGAGCTCTCTTTTTCCCCGATTATTATACACCTTCCAAGCCACCTCTAACAGTCTGTCCAGGTTATCTGCCCCTTCTAGTTTTTGCAGTTTCTTTCTGATATCATCTTGAGACTGCCCCAGGAAAATCAAGGCTAATTGTGCTTTAGCCTGTTCCGTTTCCACATCTAAATCTCTATATTTCTTTGCTGTCTCTTTAAGTCTCTCTAGAAAGGCAGATGGTGATTCTGCCTTCTCTTGTCTAACATTATACAATTTTGACCAAATTATCATTTTGGGCATAGCATGTTGTACTCCAAAAACTACCCAGTCTTGAAATCTCCGTAAATTTCTCATTCCTCCTTGTGTGTTATAATCCCACATGGGGTCTTCCATCAGGAAGTTTTCATCTATATTTCCCGTAACTAATCCCTGTCCTATATCTTCCCAGACCCTCTCCCAAGCACTTTGCAGCACCATCTCTTTTTCTGTCGAGTCCATAAGGGTATCTAAAAGCACTTGTATATCATCCCAGTCCAGGTTTTGAGTTTTCATAACCATTTTCATTACTCGAGCTACTTTATCAGGATTTTCTCTATATGTTCCTGCTGATTGTTTCCATATAACCAAATCCCTGGGAGAGAAAGGTACTTTAACGTACACTGGTCCCCCAGTTCCGACTCCTTGCCTTAAAGGAGCAAGCACCGCACTAGCTGCTTGAGGCTGTGCTTTTCCTTCTCGCCCTCCCCTCTGGCGAGTTCTGTGTGAGACTGGGGTGACAGGGGGATTTATTTCTTGACCTCCCCTATTTTCACACCCTTCCTCACTCTCAAGATCACTATCACTTTCCTCCTGCTCCCCCCTTTCTTCATTTGTCAATAGCGGAGCTACTAACAAACCGAAATCTTCCTCATCCTTTTGATGTCGACTATTCCCTAAGGCAAGGCATTTCACACATTCCTTTTCTCCAGCACAACCCTTACACTCTCCAGCATTGCTTGCCTTAACAACCATTATTCTGCAAGATTTCTGCCACTTATCATTGTTTCTTAAGGTAAAGAAAAGATCCACATATGGTACTTCATCCCATTTTCCTTCCCTTTTACAATACAACATCAACTGCAAGATAGTATTATACTGTAAAGTTCCATTCTCAGGCCATTTTTCCTGATCTTCTAGTTCATATTGCATCCACCAGACATTACAATAATCAGTTTACTTTTCCGCATACTTTGCCCGAATCCACCCTCCTTCCAATGGTTTAAGATACAACCTAATGTAGACGACTTAGGAATCGACGGCATTTTGTAAATACAGAGATCTCTAAAACAAGTTTCTCTCACAACACGCACACACCCCCCAGTGTTACACAATTTATACAGACAGATGCTGATCCTGCAGCACAAATACCAATACCAATACCAAACCACGTCTGCCGAACCTGCAGAGCTTTCGCTACTGTCTAACGGACGGCGCCTAGGCTTTTACCCTGAGAGCTCTCTAGCCCCAACCAAGCGCAGCTTTCGCCGTGTCTAACAGGCAGGCTTTACTACTAGCCCAGCCAAACGCAGCTTTTTCGCTGCATATAACAGGCAGGCTTTTACCAGACCTTTACCAAAGGTCAATACCATACATTTACTAGAAATCGGTACCATAACCCAAATCAAAAGCACCTTTCTTACCGTGTCAGAGGTCCGTCGAGAGCAGCGGAGGTCGGTTGCGGTTGATGGCTCCCCGAGAATCTCTCGGTGCCGGCTGGAGCAGGATCGAGACGCGATCCACCTCAGCAATGCCCGCGAGGTCCCATCTGGGTCACCAAAATGTTAGTGTGGGAACAAACACATAACCACCGGAATGGTTATATGAGGTGATTTATTGCAGTGCTGGGAAACCAGGGGTACGCACCCAAATCTCGTTTCAACCTCATCACATCGCGTTCGCAATTTATACACGTTTAACACGGATTACAACATTAGCTAATGCATATGCATTAAGGACTGCCACATCAGGATTGTTACGACATCAGCCTCTTCTACGCTTGCACAGTTGCCTGGTGGTCGTTCCGATGAAGGAGTCTTCCTCAGATGAAGTAAGAAGTCTTCCTCAGGTTGTCCTCTTTTACCTTTTCCTTACTTGGATATATCCCAACCCTTGTGTGGACGCTAGCATTTTCTTACAGCTTCTGGTATGCTCTTCTGGCTACCTTATGCATAGGTTCTACTTGGGTATAGTCTCCAGTACATGCGTTTCTAATGCACCCATACACATAGGTTCTACTTGGGTATAGTCTCCAGTACATGCCTTTCTAAATCCACCCATAGACATAGGTTTTTGCTACTAAGACTATCATTGCAACACTGGTTACAGAACAGCCGTGACACAAAATTGCAAAGTTACAACATTTTCTAATATACAAAACCCCCCTATTGATTTATAAATTTCTCAAACATAATCATTTCTACTATTCTATATTATTGTTTTATCATAAAGGCTTTGCCCTTTTCCTACATTAGGGTTTTGCAGTGTTTTGGGCCTGTTTTGGGGGGTTTTGACTGTTTTTGTCCTGTTTTGGGGCTGTCTGGGGGCTCTGACCCTGTATCCCATAGCAAAGGCAGGACAAGGTTGTTTTGGGCTGGGCGTTGGGGTGTTTTGGGTTCTTTTACCCCTGTTTTGGGGCTCTGACTCTGTATCCCGTAGGAGAAGCAGGACAAGGTGGTTTTGGGCCAGGTTTTGGGGCTGTTTTGGTGGGTTTTGACTGGGTTTAGCCTGTTTTGGGGCTTTTTGGGGGCTCTGACCCTGTATCCCATAGGACAAGCAGGACAAGGTGATTTTGGTCTGGGTTTTTGGGATGTTTTGGGTTGGTTTTGGCCTGTTTTGGGTCTGTTTGGAGGCTCTGGCCCTGTATCCCATAGCAGAAGCAGGACAAGGTGGTTTTGGGGTGTTTTGAGGCTTTTTTGGTGGGTTTTGACTGGTTTTAGCCTATTTTGGGTCTGTTTTGGGGCTCTGACCCTGTATCCCATAGGAGAAGCAGGACAAGGTGGTTTTGGGCTGGGTTTTGGGGTGTTTTGTCTTTTTTTTCTCCTGTTTTGGGTCTGCTTTTTGGGCTCTGACGCTGTATCCCACAGGAGAAGCAGGACAAGGTAGTTTTGGGCTGGGTTTTGGGGTGTTTTGGGTTGGTTTTGGCCTGTTTTTCCTCTTTTGGGGGGCTCCGACCCTGTATCCCATAGCAGAAGCAGGACAAGGTGGTTTTGGGGTTTTGGGGGGCTGTTTTGGTGGGTTTTGACTGGTTTTGGGGCTGTTTGGGGGCTCTGAGCTTGTATCCCATAGGAGAAGCAGAACAAGGTGGTTTTGGGATGGGTTTTGGGGTGTTTTGGGTTGTTTTTGCTCTGTTTTGGGGCTGTGACCCTGTACCCCACAGGAGAAGCAGATCAATGTGATCTTGGGGTGGTTTTGGGGGTGTTTTGCTTTGTTTTTGTTTTGTTTTGGGTCTGTTTTGGTGCTCTGACCCTGTATCCCATAGCAGAAGCATGACAAGGTGATTTATGTGTGATTTTGGCTGGTTTTGGGGGTTGGTTTGTATCTTTTGTCCTGGTTTTCGCTTGGTTTTGGCCTGTTTTGCGGCTCTGTATCCCACAGGAGAAGCTGGACAAGGTGGTTTTGGGCTGGGTTTTGGCGTGCTTTGGGTTGGTTTTGGCCTGTTTTGCCTCTTTTTGGGGGCTCTGACCCTGTATCCCACAGGAGAAGCAGGACAAGGTGGTTTTCAGGTGTTTTGGGAGTGTTTTGGGGCTGGTTTTGGGTGGTTTTGTCCTGTTTTTGTCCTGTTTTGGGTCCGGTTTGGGGCTCTTACTCTGTATCGTATAGGAGAAGCAGGAGAAGGTGATTTTGGGGTGGTTTGGGCCGGTTTTGGGGGTTGGTTTGTGTCTTTTGCCCTGGTTTTGTCCTGTTTTTTGCCTGTTTTGTGTCTGTTTTGGGGCTCTGACCCTGTATCCCATAGGAGAAGCAGGACAAGGTGGTTTTGGGGTGGGTTTGGGCTGTTTTTGTCCTGTTTTGGGTCTGGTTTGGGTCTCTGTTTCTGTATCCCACAGGAGAAGCAGGACAAGTTGGTTTTGGGGCAATTTTGTCCTGTTTTTGGCCTGTTTTCTGGCTGTGATCCTGTATCCCCTCGGAGAAGCAGGACAAGTTAGTTTTGGGGTGTTTTGGGGCTTGTTTAAGAATCATAGAATAGTTAGGGTTGGAAAGGACCTTAAGATCATCTCTTTCCAACCCCCCTGCCTTGGGCAGGGACACCTTACACTAAACCCTATCACCCAAGGCCTCATTCAACCTGGTCTTGAACACCGCCAGGGATGGAGCATTCACAACCCCCCTGGGCAACCCATTCCAGTGCCTCAGCACCCTAACAGGAAAGAATTTTCTCCTTATATCCAATCTAAACTTCCCCTGTTTCAGTTTTAACCCGTTACCCCTTGTCCTATCACTACAGTCCCTAATGAAGAGTCCCTCTTCAGCATCCCTGTAGGCTCCCTTCAGATACTGGAAGGCTGCTATGAGGTCTCCACGCAGCCTTCTCTTCTCTGCTTCTGCAGAAAACCCAGAGAACTAGGTGGTACTGGTATGGGTAATCAAAGCTAGGAAGTAAGATCCCGAAACATCGGCATTACAGTGCAGATGCCCTGGTAACAGTTTCCCAAATGAACTTACCCAAGTGCCCAGTGCCAGCAGAGAGCATGCCAGGTACTGCGGCTCACGGTAGCCGGCCTGTTTGGTGCTGTCGTGGTTTAAACCCAGTCAGGTAACTTGTTCACTCACTCCCAGTGAGTGGTGCCAAGCTGACAACAATCAAGGTCCGTGTTCGTCTCCCCCCCCCTCCCTGCACCGGGGCTCTCCCCTTCCCCGCTCCCGGAGGAACGGGGAGGAGGATCGAGAGAGTGCAACTCCTACGGGTTGAGACAAGAACAGTCCAGCAACAAATCACCACCGCTACTATCAGCTAAAACAATGATAAGGGAAAATAACAAGGGAAGAGAATACGATACCACCGGCCAAGAAAACGAGTTCCACCCGGAAGCTCCTGTCCTTCCGGGTAACTCCCAGTTACCCCCCACCCCGGGCATGACGTGCTGTGGTATGGAATACCTCCCCGGCTAGCCCGGGTCAGGCGCCCCGTCTCTGCTTCCTCACAGCTTCCCCTCCTCCCTGGCAGAGCATGAGCCTCACAAAGTCCTTGGTCAGGGTAAACATCACTTAGCAACAACCGAAAACATCGGCTTCACCAACGCTGTTCTCAAAACTAGAAGTCAAAACACAGCACTGCACCAGCTAACACAAAGGAAAAAACATGACTGCTACTGCTGAACCCAGGACATTATCCACCCCTTATTCCATACCATTCACGTCGTGCTCAGATCCCACATTTTCAATACACCATCGCTCTCCCACATATATACATCCATATACATACAGACCAAGAGGAAAAAAAATCATTTTCTTAGTGCATGGACCAATCCCTATAATGCTGCCGAGTCCATTCGGTCCATGATGTTCCAAGTTCATTCTCTGTTGGGATGATGGCTGGAGGGAAGTCAGGGCCAGTCGCTGGTGACCTGGAGACATCTAGTTGATGGGCTATAAAAGCATTACACAGCAGGCAACAGCATACAATTGAGTTCACTGGCTGTTTTCCCCTAAAATCAAATCCCCTTGAGGTATACATCGGACTTCCCCATCTTCCCGCATTACCCACCAAGTATATCCAGGTCCCTGAGCAAAAGCAATCCCACGAGTGGGTTTGCCTTTACCTGAAGCAGGAATAACCCAGACTGTCTTCCCCAGCAAATTCTTCATATGCACCACGGGAACTTTGTCCCCCTCTACAATATGTAAAAGTTCTGACTGGGCTGGGCCGGCCCTGTTGGCAGATCCTCTGGTGTTGACCAACCAGGTGGCCTTTGGTAAATGTGTATCCCAATGCTTGAAAGTTCCCCCACCCATCGCTCTCAGTGTAGTTTTTAACAGCCCATTGTACCGTTCGATTTTCCCAGAGGCTGGTGCATGGTAGGGGATGTGATATACCCACTCAATGCCATGCTCTTTGGCCCAAATATCTATAAGGTTATTCCGGAAATGAGTCCCATTGTCTGACTCAATTCTCTCTGGGGTGCCGTGTCGCCACAAAATCTGTTTCTCAAGGCCCAGGATGGTGTTCCGGGCAGTGGCATGGGGCACAGCGTATGTTTCCAGCCACCCGGTGGTTGCTTCCACCATGGTAAGCACATGGCGCTTGCCTTGGCGGGTTGGTGGCAGTGTGATATAGTCAATCTGCCAGGCCTCCCCATATTTATACTTCAACCATCGTCCTCCATACCAAAGAGGCTTTAACCGCTTGGCTTGTTTAATTGCAGCACATGTTTCACACTCATGAATAACCTGGGCAATAGTGTCCATTGTTAAGTCCACCCCTCGGTCACGGGCCCATCTATATGTTGCATCTCTGCCCTGATGGCCTGAAGTGTCATGGGCCCACCGGGCCAAAAATAATTCACCTTTATGTTGCCAATCTAAGTCCATCTGAGCCACTTCAATCTTAGCCGCTTTATCCACTTGTTGGTTGTTCTGGTGTTCCTCAGTGGCCCGACTCTTGGGTACATGGGCATCTACATGACGTACCTTCACCACCAGATTCTGCACCCGGGCAGCAATATCTTTCCACAGTGCAGCAGCCCAGATGGGTTTACCTCTGCGTTGCCAGTTGCTCTGCTTCCATTGCTTCAACCACCCCCACAGGGCATTTGCCACCATCCATGAGTCAGTATAGAGATAAAGTACTGGCCACTTTTCTCGTTCAGCAATGTCCAGGGCCAGCTGGATGGCTTTCACCTCGGCAAATTGACTCGATTCACCCTCTCCTTCAGCAGTTTCTGCAACTTGTCGTCCAGGACTCCATACAGCTGCCTTCCATCTCCGATGCTTTCCCACAATACGGCAAGAGCCATCAGTAAACAAGGCATACTGCTTTTCACTTTCTGACAGTTTATTATATGGTGGGGCCTCTTCAGCACGCACCACCTCCTCCTCTGGTGACATTCCGAAATCTTTGCCCTCTGGCCAGTCCATGATGACTTCTAGAATGCCTGGACGACTGGGATTTCCTATTCGAGTTCGTTGTGTAATTAGTGCAGCCCATTTACTCCATGTAGCATCAGTTGCATGATGTGTAGAGGAGACCCTGCCTTTGAACATCCAGCCCAGCACGGGCAGCCGGGGTGCCAGGAGGAGCTGTGCTTCAGTGCCAATCACTTCCGAAGCAGCTCGAACCCCTTCATAGGCTGCCAGTATCTCTTTCTCAGTTGGGGTATAGCTGGCCTCAGATCCTTTGTATCCCCGACTCCAAAAGCCGAGGGGTCGACCTCGAGTCTCCCCTGGAGCTTTCTGCCAGAGGCTCCAGGTAGGACCGTTCTCCCCAGCTGCAGTGTACAGCACATTTTTTACATCTGGTCCGGTTCGGACTGGTCCAAGGGCTACTGCATGAACTATCTCGCGTTTAATTTGCTCAAAGGCTTGTTGCTGCTCAGGGCCCCATTTAAAATCATTCTTCTTCCGGGTCACATGATAGAGAGGGCTTACAATCGAACTGTAATTTGGGATGTGCATTCTCCAGAACCCCACTGCACCCAAGAAAGCTTGCGTTTCTTTCTTATTAGTTGGTGGAGACATTGCTGTTATCTTGTTGATCACATCTGTGGGGATCTGTCTACGTCCATCTTGCCATTTTATTCCCAAAAATTGTATCTCCTGTGCAGGTCCCTTGACCTTACTCCGTTTTATGGCAAAACCGGCTTTCAGCAGGATTTGGATTATTTTCCTCCCTTTCTCAAAGACTTCTTCCGCTGTATCGCCCCACACAATAATGTCATCAATGTATTGCAGGTGTTCTGGAGCTTGCCCCTGTTCCAGTGCAGTCTGGATCAGTCCATGGCAAATGGTAGGGCTGTGTTTCCACCCCTGGGGCAGTCGGTTCCAAGTGAACTGGACACCCCTCCAAGTAAAAGCAAACTGTGGCCTGCACTCTGCTGCCAAAGGAATGGAGAAAAATGCATTGGCAATATCAATCGTGGCATACCACTTGGCTGCTTTTGACTCTAGTTCATACTGAAGTTCTAGCATGTCCGGTACGGCAGCACTCAATGGTGGTGTGACTTCATTCAGGCCACGATAGTCTACTGTTAGTCTCCATTCTCCATTAGACTTTCGCACTGGCCATATGGGGCTATTGAAGGGTGAGCGGGTCCTGCTGATCACCCCCTGACTCTCCAGTCTACGGATCAGCTGATGGATGGGAATCAGGGAGTCTCGGTTGGTGCGATATTGCCGCCGGTGCACTGTTGTGGTCGCAATTGGCACTTGTTGTTCTTCAACTTTCAGCAACCCCACAGCAGAGGGATCTTCTGAGAGACCAGGCAAGGTGGACAGCTGCTCAATTTCCTCAGTCTCCAAAGCAGCAATACCAAAAGCCCACCGGTACCCTTTTGGGTCTTTGAAGTACCCTCTCTTGAGGTAGTCTATGCCGAGGATGCATGGAGCCTCTGGACCAGTCACAATAGGGTGCTTTTGCCACTCCCTCCCAGTCAGGCTGATTTCAGCCTCCAGCACAGTCAACTCTTGGGATCCTCCTGTTACTCCAGAAATATAGATGGGTTCCACCCCTTGACAGCTTGATGGCATCAGGGTACACTGTGCACCGGTATCTACTAGAGCCTTATACTTCTGTGGGACTGATGTGCCAGGCCATCTGATCCACACAGTCCAGTAAATCCGATTGTCCCCTACCTCCACCTGGCTGGAGGCAGGGCCCCTCTAATGGTCGTCACAGCATTGGACACTTAAGTCGTGTTGAAAGGGATTATTCTTCGTTATCACAGGAGCTGGAGTAAAATCAGCTCTTCCACTCCATCTGGGAAACTGCTCACCAGAAACTGAAGCCGTAGCTCTCATGGGACGATCAGTCTTGGCCCTTGCTCCCCTCTTCAGTTCACTCACCCGTTCCTCCAAAGCTGAAGTAGGTTTTCCATCCCACTTTGTCATGTCTTCTCCGTGATCCAGCAGGTAAAACCATAGGGTACCCCGTGGCGTATACCTTCTGTATCTCCTCTCTTGAACAATAGGACGTCTTTTGTTAATAGCTGAGACGCGTGTTGGTACACGTGAGGAGCTGGATAAATCAGATACATCGTCCCTCAATTTGTCGAGGTCCTGGGACAGTTTTTTCACAGCTGAGATGATGGAAGGAGTGAGATTGTCTTCGAACTCTCGGAGTTTATGAACCATTTCATCCACTGTTAGTGGTACTATGTCATTCCAGGTCACTGTTGCCAATGAATGGGCATATGATGACGGTGCATTCCGTGTGAGTTTTCGCCACATGGGTCGTGTACATTCAACTTCATCTGGATCTATAGGTGTATCCCCGTTATTCGGCTTGATGTGATAGATCATCTCTACGATGGCCGATTCCCTCAGAGACTGGATGCCTTTGTCTATAGTAGTCCACTTGGCCGAACGACTCGTAACATCGTCCTTGTACGGAAACCTTTCTTTCACAGCTGCCAAGAGCCTCCTCCAAAGGCTGAGGGACTTTTTCTCTCTTGCAATTGCTTTGTCAATTCCCCCTTCTCTAGCAAGTGATCCCAGCTGCTTGGCTTCTGTACCTTCTAGTTCGTGACCATCGGCCCCATTGTCCCAGCATCGGAGTAACCAGGTGATGATGTGCTCCCCTGGTTGACGGGTAAAATCTTTTCGCATATTCCGCAGCTCGGTTGAGGTCCGAGGTCGAGAAGTTACCTCTTCTTCTTCTTCTTCGTCATGTGAGGATGACTCCTGATCAGATTCTGGACCGGGTGGTGAATTCATTGGTTCTTCATCTCGCTTCACCCTTTTTGCCTCCTTTTTGCTTGTTCTCTTGCGTACAGGGGCAACCGATATTGGTACGAATTGGTCCTCTGGTTTGGCTGCAGTGATTATCACTGTGGTTTGAGTAGCGACTGTACTTGTTGCTGGGGGTGGTGTAGCTACCGTGCTTGGAGCTGGGGTAACCGCGCTGTCTGTTGCAGTTGAAGTTTGAGCAGCTGCTGTACTTGCCACTGGGGTAGCTGCGCAGTTCATTGCAGCCAAAGTTTGAGTAGCGACTGTCGCTTTGCCCTCAAATCCGCCGACATTCTTTTCCTTTTGAAGGTGCTGGATAGTGTTGAACAAGGCCCTGTAAGCATAGGCCAAGCCCCAGCACGTTGCCGTGATTTGTCCATCTCTGGTATGGCCAGAATGACCACACACCTCATTTAAGTGTTTTACTAATTCTTCTGGATTTTGCAGTTGTTCGGTAGTGAAATTCCAAAATACTGGGGGGGCCCACTGACCTAGATACTTGCCCATACTATCCCACACACCCTGCCACTCATGGCTGTCCAGCCTCTGGGAAAATCTCTCGGTCCTCCTACATCGTCGTTTGACCCCAGACAAGACCCAAACCTGAATCTGCTTAACTCTTGAAATCAGTAGTGGGCAAAACACACTCTGTATGCGTGTTAGCATGGTGATTCCCATCACCATCAGCAAACAAGTCTCAAGAGCATTAAAAGGCCATTTAAAAAATTCGAAACTCTCAAATGTAAATGGTCTGGGGGGACGACTAGGAGGGTAAAAGGATGTCTCCTTCACAGGTTGAGCACCTGAGAAGGAGAAAAAAGATGTGTAATTGCTAAGCACCTCCATCATATACCTCCCAAAGTATAAAGGTGGTGACCACACTGGGAACATAAGCCAGATCAGTTTCATGATCAATGATTCTATTGTATTACAAGTCATTACCATAAAGTACAATGGGATAAAAACCTTAGCCCAAGCCCCACACTTGAAAAACACTAATACAGCCAATACCGGATGGACGTAAGATATGGTATACTGAAACTGTGAGATCAAGAGGAAAAACCTTGAGAGCCAATAAATCAGCATTGTGACGAGTGACTATCAATCCAGTCAGATCTGTTCTTATCTCAACCCCTCGTGCCCCACGTTGGGCGCCAAAAAAGAACTGTCGTGGTTTAAACCCAGTCAGGTAACTTGTTCACTCACTCCCAGTGAGTGGTGCCAAGCTGACAACAATCAAGGTCCGTGTTCGTCTCCCCCCCCCTCCCTGCACCGGGGCTCTCCCCTTCCCCGCTCCCGGAGGAACGGGGAGGAGGATCGAGAGAGTGCAACTCCTACGGGTTGAGACAAGAACAGTCCAGCAACAAATCACCACCGCTACTATCAGCTAAAACAATGATAAGGGAAAATAACAAGGGAAGAGAATACGATACCACCGGCCAAGAAAACGAGTTCCACCCGGAAGCTCCTGTCCTTCCGGGTAACTCCCAGTTACCCCCCACCCCGGGCATGACGTGCTGTGGTATGGAATACCTCCCCGGCTAGCCCGGGTCAGGCGCCCCGTCTCTGCTTCCTCACAGCTTCCCCTCCTCCCTGGCAGAGCATGAGCCTCACAAAGTCCTTGGTCAGGGTAAACATCACTTAGCAACAACCGAAAACATCGGCTTCACCAACGCTGTTCTCAAAACTAGAAGTCAAAACACAGCACTGCACCAGCTAACACAAAGGAAAAAACATGACTGCTACTGCTGAACCCAGGACAGGTGCGCATGGCCACGCACAGCACAGTCAGGATGCTCCTCTTCACACACAGCTCTGCAAACGCACCGCAGTCCTGACCTCCAGCACTGCTCATTGTGGTTTGGAATGTTTCTGAACAGCTACTGCCAGAATTTTCAAAATGAAAGAAATAAAAAATTGACCTACAGTGAAAACCACGCTTGAATTTTTATGACTCAAAATACTTTTGAAGTCTGTCAAATAAGGAAAGTTTAAAATTATGTAGATAATTCACAATCAGTGATGAAGTTTAAAGTCAGCCACGTGTCTCCAGTTCGTGTCAATACGTCTGAAGAAATTTTCTCGTTCGTCTTTGGTACTCAAAGAGTTGGAAGCACGTTGTAATAAACAAACAAGGACCCATGCAGAGATATCAATGGGTGGTATTGCCACAAGGCATGAAAAATTCACCAACAATATGTCAAGGTTGTGTTGATGTAGCAACTGCGTCCATTTTGGGAAAGACACCCCCAATTATTAGTGTATCGTTATATGGATGATATACTGGTGGCTGAGAAAATAACCTAGAAGCTGTTAAACAAGAATTGTGTTCAGTGTTGCAACAACATAAATTGCAAATTGCCCCTGAAAAGGTTCAGGATACCACACCATGGAAATATTTGGGTTGGAAAATCTTAGATCACACCACTGAACCTCAGGAAATTAGCCATCAAGGTCAATATCCATACACTTAACGATGTGCAAGTCTTGTTAGGGAATATCAATTGGATTCGAGCATTATTGGGAATTGACAACAAAAGTTTAGAACCATTGCTTGCATTGTTGAAGGGTGACACAGACTTCAATGCACCCAGACAATTAACACCAGCAGCAAAGCAAGCAATAGTGATGGCAGAAGCCGCATTGAGAGACAGGCACATCGTGTGATGAATGGAGTTCCTACTGAATTTTTGATTGTCAGTAATGATTTCCAGCCAGTAGGATTAACCAAGCAATGGGTTGAATCTGATAAGGAGAAACTGAAAATTCTTCAGTGCCAGTTTTTGTCACATCAACCATCAAAAAACATCGTGACCAGAGCTGAAACATTTGCTAAGTAAGTTAAATATGAAACGAAGGGATCGTATCATAGACCTGTCTGGTAAAGAACGCCAAACCATAATTATTCCTGACAGAACAGTATTTGCAATGGTGTATGCAGAATAGTGTAGCACTGCAGATAGCTCTAGCAGGATTTGATGGAGCAATCAAGGTCCATCATCCTAGCCATCGAATATTGACTTTTATTCAGCAGGAATGTATAGAGGAAAAACCCAAGTACAATCTCAAAGCTGTGAATGGTATCACAGTCTTTACAGATGGGAGTGGAAAATCAGGCAAAGCAGCTACTACATGGCAGGAACAGGGCCAGTGGAAATCACATATAGTTTTTTCTGAGGGATCACCCCAGATTGTAGAACTGAAGGCAGTGACTGAGGTGTTTAAACGATGGAACACATGTCCAATCAATATGATTTCAGACTCAGCGTATGTAGTAGGAGTTGCGCAACCATTAGAAAAAGCTTACTTGAAACAGGTTGCAGTTGAAACCTTGTTTAGCTATATGAAACAGTTATGGTTGTTGTTAAAACAAAGAACAGAAGTGCACTATATATGTCACCATCGCAGTCAGACAAACTTGCCAGGATTCTATGCAGAAGGAAATGATAGAGCAGACCATTTAACTCAACCTGTCAGTGTGTCACCTGTGCCCAACGTATGGCAACAAGCTCGAATTTCTCGTGAATTTTTCCACCAATCAGCAAAGGTCCTAAAACGGTGGTTTCACTTGTCGATGGCAGAGGCAAAAGCTATCATACAAACCTGTCCTGATTGTCAACAACTCACTAAGGGTCCTACGTTGTCGGTTAACCCCAGAAGTATTCAATCACTTCAAATATGGCAAACAGATGTCACACATATCCCTGAATTTGGCAAACTAAAATACGTTCATGTATATGTATACGTTCACTGTGGGATCAAGTTACTTATGGGTTTAAGGAGGCGAAGTCTCTTGCTGCCCCCTGGTTACTACTAAAAGGGACTCTAGCCGCAAACAGGCGGCAAAATCTGTTTTTACAGCTCTCTCTGACTCGCCTTCACAACAGCAGGGCTCGGCACCTACATTAGATTCAGCACCCGGTGCTACAGCCATGGTAGTGTCGTCTGTTTAGGGCATAAAACATTCTGGTCAAAAACCAGCACGCAGTAAGGTACGAATGTTTGAGGACCCTGCGCCTTTCCCCTATCCTGTGTCGACAACGCCTTTATCGGCGGTAGCTCCAGTTGATACTCGGGAGCCTGTAGTGGCTAGTGAAGAAATGAAACAAACTGATGTTAACCCTTTTCGTGCCGCTACTGCCCCTGAACTTAGTCCCCAAGAATTTTTGCTGGGGTGGGAGTCTCCTAAGGAGGAGAGTGTAACTCCGAATAAATACCCACCTCCACCACATAAACCACCGCTTGCATCGCTCCCACTGGAGCTGCAAAATGAGTGGAACTGGCGACAATGGACGAAATCCTTAGATAAGCAATTGCAGGACTTGCGGGATTGTCTGGACAAGTTGGGGGAGGAGAGGGAGCAAGCCCCAGAAAAAACGGAAAAAACAGAAAAACCGGAAAACCCAGATAAAATCAGTCCGTGTGATGTGCTGTTACCACCGACTCCTACATCTAATAAAGCCAATCCGAGTGCCATGAGATGGCGAGGCTGCATTCAGGATGCTATTATAGACGGTACTATTTTACCGATAGATGTTCCCACTGCATTCCCTGTTATTATAAATCCTCAGGGACAGTCTGTCTGGACTCCTATGGACTGGAAAGCTGTGAAAGAAATTAAGGGAGCAATTAGTATGGGTTGTCTTCCTCATATACCCAGCAAATGATGTCTGCTTTCTTTTCTAGTAATGTTCTAACTCCAAATGATTGTCTCAGAGTGGCTGCAATTTTATTAACTCCTTCACAGCTCCTGCATTTTAAAAGTGGGTTTGAGGAGCTTGCTGCAAGGGCTGCAGATGAGAATTCAGAGTGTAATCCTCATCGCCCTTTGCACGGTGTTTCATCTGAAATGTTATTGGGAAAGGGACAATTTCACCCTGATAGAGTACAAGCTTGTATGAAAATTGAAGTTTTACAGCAAGCACAGCAATTGGCTTTAGCTGCTCTGAAAGCTGTGCCGGAAGCAGGAAAGCCTAATCCTTCATATACATCAGTAAAGCAGGGACCTCCTGAGCCCCATATGCAATTTATTGACAGATTGACAGAGGCTATCGAAAAGAATATTGATCTGGCATCTAATGCTAAAGAATCGATGCTTATGTCTCTGGCTATGGAAAATGCTAACCCAGCTTGTAAGCATATTTTGCAGGTTTTGCCAAAATCTGCTGGTCTTCAAGAAATGATGGATGCATGTTCTGAAGTGGGCACAGCAGAGGAAAAGGCTGGATACATGGCTACTGCCTTCACCGCTGCTGTTAAATCCCTTCTACAAGGTCAGGGTGATCGTGGGGATCCTAAAGGTACGAGATGTTACAGTTGTGGACGGATGGGACATTTTAAAAAGCAGTGTACTGTAAAGAAAATTAGTTCAGCAACCCGACCCCCTCAGGGTGGTGTTACTGGTCTTGCAGACAAATGTATTAAATGTGACAAATTTGGCCACAAGACAATTGAATGTTGTTCAAAGTTTAAAAAAGACAGAACCCTGTTGAGAAACTTGAATGTGAGTGCGATGCCACCCCGCACGACAACACAAAATCAGGGTGTCTGGACTGCATCCCCTCCGCCACCACAGGGAGTGCCGGAGTGGACGTGGCAACAGCAATAGATTTTACCATAACTGATACTTCTGTTCATTGTATTCCATCTAAATTAAATGGGCCCCTTGGTCATGGGTTATGTGCTTTGCTACTGGGACAATCATCAACATCAAGGAAAGGAATCTTTGTATTACCCAGTGTAATTGATGCTGACTATACTGGAAATATTGGGATCATGGTGCAAACGCATGCTCCTCCGGTCAACATCCCTGAAAATTCGAAAATAGCTCAAATCTCAAATGATGATCTGACTGATCTCATGCCCCCTTTAAAGGGTGAGTCAAAGGCAGAACAAAAGAGTTCTATCAAAAGCTCAGTATGAGGCCTTAGATCACATCATGACAAAAATCACTAATCTTGTCCCGACTGCCAAGGCCAAGCAGCAGGTATAGGCCTTGGAGTCAACCCTCGAGGCCTCCAGCCTCTTCAGCTTTGGCAAATGGATGTGACTCATGTACCCTCTTTCGGGAAATTGAAATATGCCCATGTTACTATTGACACTATTCTCCTACAGGACAAGCTATTATTGAACGAACACATCAAACTTTGAAACAACTGTTGGAATAACAAAAAACGGGGGAAGGACTTACACCGGTAGCAAGGATATGCTAGTAAAGCTGTATATGTAGTAAAGCTGTATAGTAAAGCTTCTGCAAGGAAAGCTGTATATGTTATGAATTTTTTGCGATTGACAGGAGACTTTAATGATTCCCCGGCCATAATACATGGTCAGGCATTAGGTTCAGGTTATATGACTAAAACTCTGGGTGTTCTGGTCCAGTATAAGGATTTGGAAACCGGCATTTGGAAAGGTCCTGCAGAAGTGTAAGCGGCGAGGAGAAGCAAGACACGCCAACCCAATATGGGTGATAAGCAAACTTCTACTTTATTTGTGGCGCACTTCGCTTATATCCACATGGTGTTTAGCCACGCCTACTCTTCAGAACAGTATTCGTTAGTTCTACACAGCTTCCTTCACATTCTCCTCCCACATCCGGTATCCGCTTACCTGTGAGGCCTACACCTTGCCTTGCTCACACAAGGCCTCTAAGGATCCATGGCCTTGCTCTTGCAGCCATTCTGCAACAATTCCCCACTTTTTCTTTGTGCAAGCAAAACAGTGTGGGTTGTTCTGTTCACCTGTTTCATCACGCAACTATAAGCAAGTCTAACAACTACAGTGATTAAAATAGCAATGATACATAAGCGCAGTCCTTCAAATAGCAGTGTTTTAAGCCAACCTGTAATGCCCCATGAGGACAACCATTTAGTTATCCCTAAGTCATTGCTCACTTGCAGTTGCTGGATAAGCTGAGCCAGGGTTTTCAGCTGTGCATGTATCGAATTAGAATGACCAGAAAGATTCATACAACACATTCCATCAAACTCTTCACATCCATGTCCCTGTTCCAACAACAAAAGGTTCTGTAGTGTTGCATGTCTTAGAGAGTCAACATTAAACAACAAATCAGGAATTGCCTTCGATGTAGTATTTGTCTGCTTAGCAACTCAGCAACTCAGTCTGTTTAGCTGAGCCAAGGCCCCGGCTGAAGCACTTACAGTGATTTGGCATATTATGACTGGATACGTGCCTTGAACACCCTTAGTGACTAGCATGTAATTGGTTAAACACAGGTGTGAGAACTCAACCTTGGAAGCTTGCCAACAGTCCACAGTTCTCATTAACTTGGTGAATTCCAGCCTCTTATCTTGCTTGCTTAAGCTTCTTCGGGCCTCTCATGGCCTCGCTGTATCTTTCAGGATTATTCAGAGTTTATGTACCAATTATGCATTCCCCCGTGAGAACACTGCCTCCACATCTCCCCACTTTTGTTTTATCCAGTAACAAGTTGCCACTACAGCAAGGCACACACACATTTACATTAGCAGAGTAACTATTACAGGGTGCAGCAGCATGTTGAAGATGCTGATGGTAGCGAGGGACTAGCCAAAGAAATTTCTTACCACTGCAATTCTCCCACCCTCTTAATTTGTTCCATTACCTGCTTTATAACAGTACCATTGTATTAGAATCTTTCTAGCTTTTGCCTTAGCATTTTTCTAGCAGCTACTGCAAATTTGCATACTCTAACATCTCTTTTACAAGTGACAAATCTATACAATACAAAATGCAGTTTCTTATTAGCGACTGGCTAGTAAATACAGGTGGTTTTATACACAAAATCACAACCTCTAATAATAGCTACTTTACAAGCACACATAGGCAGGATGTTACTTTTCAGTTGCCCCCAAGTGATGTTTTGCAGTTATTCGTTCTTTCTCTTCCTCTATCTCATTCTGCTTGGGGTAGTCACGATCAGCTCCTGTAGCTGAGGCATCAGGTTTTTCCATTTGTCTGTCCAGCTCATGGCAAGGCTTGACAAACTTTGCAGGCAGGAGGACACAAATATACCCCCTCCCCCAGGTTATCAGTTCTTCAGAAGTAGACAGGTTAGACAGGTTAAATGCAGCATCATTACTCTCTGCCCCCCCCCCCTTTTTTTTTTTTTTTGCGAAAGCCGTCCTGCTGGGCAGCAACTATAGCGGCCTGCCTGCTTCAGCAGCAACCATAAATACCCACCGGCAACCGCACTTTTGCATTAACCCTTTCATGCCCGAAACGTTAAACAGCTACCCGTTGAAAGCTTTTACATGAACCCAACAACAAGAAAAATACACAGAACACCGTCTGCCCTCAACACACACACGCTTATGGGATCCCACAAGCACACGCCACACAACTACAATATTTGAAGCACAAAATCCAGACAATCATTACTCCCACTACAGTTCCACGTACTCTCAGCATCATTACATTTTCCTTTGGGAAACCAAGAACATTAACCTCAAAACTGTGTCCAGAGAATACGACCATTTGGTTGCTTCCCAGCCCAGCAACAGAAAACTAGGGTATTACCATCACTAGTACTCATGCCTGCAGTTTAGAAATACAAAGGTTAATAAAGCCATTTCATTCCCTGGAAACAAGTCTAGATTGAGCTGTCTTTCCAGTCTACAAGGGAGCCTCCAGTCTCCAGGGGGCCTACAAGGATGCTGGAGGGGGACTCTTCACTAGGGACTGGAGTGATAGGACAAGGGGTAACAGCTTAAAA